>NC_057800.1:211519331-211683469 GCF_018294505.1 Triticum aestivum
CAGTGGGCCCCAGCGCCACTAATCTTTTTTTAGGATTAAACTAACCCTGTTTAACCCCCCTGTCACTGACGTGTGGGTCCCACACGTCAGGTTTGACCCCAGCCAGCCGCAGTTGACCGCTGACGTCGTGCTGACATCATGCTGGCGCAATATATAATTTCTGGATTTAAAATAATTCAGAAAATCCAGGAATTGATTTAAACTTCAAAAATTCATAACAATTCAACCGTAGCTCAGATTAAAATAATTTATATATGAAAAATTATCAGAAAAATGCAATCTTTCCATCTGTACTAGTTTCATGCATGACAAACCAACTTATACATGCTGAATATGAGGAAACACATTATGGCACATTAAGAGACTTAATTTAGAATTGCATTTGAGCTTATGGTTCAAATGGACTTCAAACCAAATGATTACTAGTTGCATTAGCTCAAACAGCATCACATCTACATGCCATGTTCATGCATCATATTGTTGCATATGATTGTGTTTTGATTGCCGACACTATTCCTTCTCGATAGGTCCTGCTCCGGAGACGTTCCAGAGTACCTGTCTGTGAAGCAGTGCCTCCCTTGTTGATTTACCAGGCAAGCAAACCCCCTTGTTCATTTCGATAAAACCCTACTCTCTCGCTCCTGCTCTCAGTTATTGCATTAGGACAACAACGGTTCATCTGCTACTTTGTGATGCGGTAGTTGAACCCATTCCTCTGCATGACCTGTCATTGCCACAGTAAATAGTTGAAACCCACTAGCATGTGTAGGAGTTGATTGAAGCCACTGATGTGTTCCTACCATGCTATGCCTGCTATTGCTTAGAGTTGTATCAGGTCTGATTCATTGGGAATGAATTGGAGTGTCACGATATGTTCTGATGCTGAGAGTGAAGTGTGTGAACACGATTTGGTAAAGGTAGCGATGAGAGGCCATGTAGGAGTACAGGGTGGGTTGTCTCATTGGAACCGTCCTTAAGCACTGAGTTCTATGTATGTTGTCCAATGACTCGATACTACCACACATTGGGTTCCGGTAACTCGACCCCTCTCGACTTATTAACCAACTTGGTCTCTGTCCAGGAGTCGCAACTAGTTTCTGGTGTTTGTAGGTAGTGCTATTTTTCTACCAGGTGGCACCCGGCAGGGTGGGCTTGGGACAGACTAGGCACACGTGGCACGGTGTACCAAGTGGCACCCGGATGGTGGGCTTGGGAACCCTGCTCACATCGTTTGGGGCCGTGAGCGACACCCCGGCCGGATCTCCTTGCGGATGGAACCCGAATAGGCGATAAACCTGGACTAGAGTCTTGTGTGGTTAGTCAGGTCGTGGCCGACACCCTCGCCAGGCTTCCGCTTGAAGGTTGCCGAGATACATGACGTGTACATGGCGGTAAGTGGCGAGAGCGTGTGTGAAGAAGTACACCCCTGCAGGGTTAACATGATCTATTCGAATAGCCGGGTCCGCGGTTATGGACTTCTTGGATACTTACATGGTACATAGACAACTTGAAGTGGATACTATAAAATGCTCAAGACAAGTGTGAGTGCTATGGATGGCCTTCTCGTAGGGAGACGGGGATGAATCCATAGTAGTGTATTGTATGGTGATTAGTGGACTCGTGTACGTTGTTTCACCTCCAGAGTTTCTTGTAGTCGTAGAACAGGATAGCCACAGAGTCAAAGCTGGCTTGCTGCAACTAAACCCCACATTACCCTCTTGATACAAATGCATGTATGATAGGATCTGATGTAAGTCTTGCTGAGTACCTTTGTACTCATGTTGCTTTATTTATGCTTTTGCAGCAGAGACTTCGGTCTTACTAGTGTTCTCGTGGACTTCGACTAGTAGCTAGTACCTCAGCTACGATCTTGATCGGATGTTGTAGATAGTCAGGCTCTTCAGCCTTTTTCATTTGTAGATGTCTGTACCCAGACATGTAATGCTTCCGCTTGTTGCTTGTATGCTCTGTATGATGGGTTATGTGACCCCTGTTTGCAATAAATGCTATGATGGCTCTTCTGAGCCTTTATCTATATGATTGTTGAGTTATGCTGTGATGCCATGTTGTACAGCACATACTTGCATGTTATGCGTACGTGTAATGTGTATTGCTATGTGTGGGATCTGACTATCTAGTTGTTTATTCTTAGTAGCCTCTCTTACCGGGAAATGTCTCCTAGTGCTTCCACTGAGCCCTGGTAGCTTGCTACTGCTCCGGAACACTTAGGCAGGCCGGCATGTGTCCTTCTTCGATCCTGTGTCTGTCCCTTTGGGGAAATGTCACGCGATGAATACCGGAGTCCTGCTAGCCCGCTACAGCCCGGTTCACCGGAGTCCTGTTAGCCCAGTGCTACAGCCTGGATTCACTCGTTGATGACCGACACGTTCGATGCTGGGTCATGGATGCCTGTCCCTGTAAGATTGTGCCACTTTGGGTTTACGACTAGCCATGTCAGCCCGGGCTCTTTATCATATGGATGCTAGCGACACCATCATATACGTGTGCCAAAATGCGCAAACGGTCCCGGGCAAAGGTAAGGCGACACCCGTGGGGATACCGTGTGTGAGGCCGCAAAGTGATATGAGGCGTTACATGCTAGATCAATGTGGCATTGAGTCGGGGTCCCGACAGCGCTGGTATCAGAGCCTGACTGCCTGTAGGTTTACCAAGCCATACTGGTCGAAGTTGAGTCTAGAAATTCTTTAGTTATGTAAGGGAATTGATTGTGGGAAGGAACGTAAGGCTCTTTTTACTCCTTTACCTCATGGCTTTCTGATCTGAGTCGTCCTATCTTTCCGACGGGATTAAGGAACTAGGCTTCTCTTCCGTCTATCAGGATCACGTGTTACTACTCCGTAGTCCCATAGAATTGGATTGATCAGAGTCATACCCCAGTTTTGAGTATTTCCGGTGTAGTCTGTTTAGTATGATCTCAGAACCTTGAGTAATGATGATGAGTATGTTATTGCCCCATTTTTAGTAGGATGTCTCATTCTGAGCATTTTACTGCCGTTATGCTGCCGAAATTTCCCTAGGAGTTCGAGAGATACTAATTCCTTGTCCTACATTCTACAGTCCATAGTTGATGCTGATTCCGTCCTTGGTTCGTTTCTCAGGATGTCATCAGCTAAGCGAAGTTCCGTTGCTCGTAGCCAGAACCACGGAGATGGTAGGGATGAGGTTCCTCCCGACCCGCCTTCATTGACATAGTTCATGCTAGAGATGGAGAGGAACAAGCGTGAGTCTAACCGTTTGTTGGCACGTATCGAGGAGAACACCGCACACCAGTTCAAAGGGTCTGCTACCATTCATGATTTCATTCGCTTGCACCCACCTACTTTTCATCATTCCATCGAGCCACTCGATGCAGATGACTGGCTCCGTAGCATCACTCATAAGCTGCGTTCCGCGAGCGTAGCTGAAGATGACAAGGTCAGCTATGCCACATACCACCTGGAAGGTCCTGCTAGTCTTTGGTGGCAGAACTATGAGGCTATGCTTCCAGCTGGCCAGATTCCTACCTGGAAGGACTTCACTGAGTCTTTTCGCGAGCATCACATTCCCCAGGCCCTCCTTGATCGCAAGAGAGAAGAGTTCTGTAGTCTCACCCAGAATAAGATGGCTGTTGATGCTTACAGCCGAGAGTTTGAGAACCTCGCCCGTTATGCCACAGAAGAAGTGTCCACGGACGCTAAGAAGCAGGCTAGGTTCCGGAAGGGTCTCAACCCCAAGTTGCGTCGTGATCTCCACCTGCATCATTGTGATACATTCCAAGCCCTTGTGAACAAGGCCATTAATGCAGAGACAGCTCAACTCACTTACGAGGAGTCTCGTAAGCACACCCGTGATTTGGGATCCTCCTCTGGCTCTAGTTCCCAGAAACGCCGGATTTGGGTTCCAAACTCCGCTCTTCCTTCCGGTTATGCACCGAGGCCATCCTATGTGGTGCCTTCCCCAACTCAGTCATATGTTCCACCCAGGCCTACTGGTAGACCGCTTGTCAGTGCGGGTCCACGTCCAACCTCAGGGACTTGCTTCACTTGCGGGAAGCCAGGACACTATGCACGTGATTGCTCTCAGACTAGTTATGCTCCACCCCAGCCCGAGAAGACTGTTGGCTGCGTTAAGCCATCACACAAGATGAACAGTGTTAAGTCAGCCCCTACTGAACGTGGATGTGTGCATCACGTCTCAGCTAAAGACGCTCATGATGATCCGGATGTCGTTCTTGGTACACTCCTTGTCAATTGTCACCCAGCATCAGTTCTATTCGATACTGGAGCATCTCACTCCTTCATTTCTGAAAGCTATGCTAACTTGCACAATCTGTCATTTTGTGATATGCCAACTCCGCTAGTCATCCAAACTCCTGGATCCAAATGGCAAACCTCTAGTGTAAGCCATGGTAACGAAATCCTTGTTGATAGACTTGTATTCCTTGCATCACTTGTAGCCCTCAAGTCCTCAGATATTAACATCATCTTGGGTATGGACTGGATGACAGCTCATCATGCCAAGATTGATTGTTACACCAGATCTGTTCAGCTTACACACCCATCTGGCAAGATAGTCACTGTCTCCACTAGGGTTGCAAAGCGTCAGCTCTATTCTCTTAATGCCACCCCTCTTCCAGACCTTGAAGATATCCCGGTAGTCCGTGACTTTCCGGATGTCTTTCCAGAGGAACTGCCAGGTGTTCCACCTGACAGAGATGTAGAGTTCGTCATAGATCTTATCCCAGGAACTGCTCCAATCTCTAGGAGACCCTACAAGATGGCACCCTTAGAACTAGCCGAGCTTAAGAAACAACTCGATGAGTCCTTGCAAAAGGGTTTCATCCGTCCTAGTTCTTCTCCTTGGGCTTGCCCCGTCCTCTTCGTCAAGAAGAAAGACGGTACGGACCGGATGGTTGTAGATTATCGTCCCGTTAATTTGGTCACGATAAAGAACAAGTATCCGCTTCCCAGGATCAACGACCTGTATGATCAGCTCGCTGGATCCTTAGTCTTCTCCAAGATGGATTTAAGGTTAGGCTACCATCAAATCAAGATCAGGAACGGGGACATTCCCAAGAAAGCTTTTGTCACTCGTTATGGCCAGTACGAGTACACGGTCATGTCCTTTGGCCTAACCAACGCCCCAGCCACATTCTCCCGCTTGATGAACTCGATCTTCATGGAGTACTTAGATAAGTTCGTCGTGGTTTACCTCGATGATATTCTTATTTACTCGAAGAACGAGGAAGAGCATGCCGAACATCTTAGACTCGTGTTAGAAAAACTCAGAGAGCACCGCCTTTATGCCAAGTTCTCCAAGTGTGAATTTTGGTTGTCAGAAGTGACCTACTTAGGCCACGTAATCTCTAGTAAGGGCATTGCTGTCAATCCCGAGAGAGTTCAAGCCGTTCTCGATTGGACTCCACCTGAAACAGTCAAACAAGTTAGGAGTTTCCTTGGCCTAGCCAGCTATTGTCGCCGCTTTGTTGAAAACTTCTCCAAAGTAGCCAAACCCCTCACGGAACTTCTCAAGAAAGATAAAAAGTTCGAGTGGTCCCCACAGTGTGAGTACAGTTTTCAGGAACTGAAAAGACGCCTGACTTCTGCTCCCATACTTGTGCCACCGGATTTCACTAAAGACTTTATTATCTACTGCGACGCCTCATGACAGGGACTAGGTTGCATTCTTATGCAGGATCGTCATGTGATTGCCTATGCATCTCGACAGTTGCATCCACATAAGGAGAATTATCCTACACATGATCTAGAGCTTGCAGCCGTAGTCTATGCACTCAAGACCTGGCGACATTACCTCCTTGGTAAACGTTGCGAGATCTACACCGATCACCAGAGTCTCAAGTATATCTTCACCCAACCGGATCTGAACCTTAGGCAAAGACGTTGGTTGGAGTTGATCACAGATTATGATCTGGGGATTACCTACACCCCAGGCAAAGCCAATGTCATGGCTGACGCTCTAAGCCGTAAATCTTATTGTAACAATCTCATGTTGCAGCAAGGCCAACCACTTCTCCATGAGGAATTCTGTAAGCTTAATATTCACATAGCTCCTCGTGGTTTTCTTTCTACCTTGGTGGCGAAACCTACCCTTGTGGACCTTATCATAGAAGCCCAGAAGCATGATACAGGGATTACCCGGATCAAGAGAAACATTAAGAAGGGAGTTGGTGGATGTTTCTCTATGGATGATCGTGGTGTTGTTTTCTTTGAGAATCGCTTGGTGGTTCCCAAGAAGCAACATCTTCGTCAGTTGATTCTTAAGGAGGCGCATGAATCTCCTCTCACGATTCATCCCGGTAGTACTAAGATGTATCAGGACCTACGCCAGAGGTTCTGGTGGACTAGGATGAAGAGAGAAATCGCTGAGTTCATTGCTAAATGTGACGTTTGTCGTCGCGTTAAGGCAGAGCATCAAAGGCCTGCTGGCACCCTTCAGCCTTTAGCTATTCCTGAATGGAAATGGGATAAAGTTGGTATGGACTTCATCACCGGCTTTCCCAGGACCAAGAGAGGGAATAACGCTATCTTCGTAGTCGTTGATCGTCTTTCCAAAGTGGCTCACTTCCTTCCTGTTCGAGAGAGTATCACTGCTAGTCAGCTTGCTGACTTATATATTTCTCGAATAGTGTCACTGCATGGTGTTCCACTAGAGATCAATTCAGACCGTGGCAGTCTTTTCACTTCTCATTTCTGGGAGAGTTTCCAAACTGCCATGGGAACCCATCTTTCCTTCAGTACCGCTTTCCACCCTCAGTCGAGTGGTCAGGTGGAACGGGTCAATCAAATTCTCGAAGACATGCTCAGAGCTTGCGTTATCTCATTCGGTATGGATTGGGAGAAATGTCTTCCTTTTGCCGAGTTTGCTTATAACAATAGCTATCAATCCAGCCTCAAGAAAGCTCCTTTTGAGGTTCTCTATGGACGAAGATGTCGAACACCTTTGAACTGGTCAGAAACCGGTGAAAGACAATTCTTTGGACCGGATATGATCCAGGAGGCAGAAGAGCAAGTTCGCATCATTCGTGAGAATTTGAAAACAGCCCAGTCTCGTCAAAAGAGTCAGTATGATCATCATCATAAGGATATGACTTATGAAGTTGGCGAAAAGGCCTACCTTCGGGTTACTCCTTTGAAGGGTACCCATCGTTTCGGTATCAAGGGCAAGTTGGCTCCTCGTTACATTGGTCCCTTTCGCATTCTCGCTAAACGAGGAGAGGTTGCCTACCAGTTGGAACTACCCCCACATCTTTCTCGAGTTCATGATGTCTTCCACGTCTCTCAACTCAGGCGTTGCTTCTCGGATCCCATCCGCGGAGTGGACCACGAAACGCTTGATCTCCAAGATAACCTCACATACCGAGAGTACCCGGTTCGCATTCTTGATCAAGCAGAGCGTGTCACTCGACGTCAGAACATCAAGTTTCTCAAAGTTCAGTGGTCTCATCATTCCGAGAGAGAAGCTACTTGGGAGCGAGAAGATCGTCTTCGACTGGAGTACCCCGCTTTCTTTCCGTCGACCCCTGAATCTCGAGACGAGATTCTTTCAAGTGGGGGCGAGTTGTCACATCCCTAGTCTGGTATGACTTAGACTAGCTAGCCATTTGTGCATCATATTTAAATTTCATTTAAATTTGAAATGAGGATTGGAGGAACCCTTAGAATTATTTTTGAAAATGACCCAAATAAAAATTTCTCCAAAAGGGTCCAAGAAAATGCTCATGTTGCTCTCTGAAAATATTGGACAGAGATAAAAATCAAAACAATATTTTTAGGAGCTCATGGATGTTTATTTTGGCCATTTGGATTAATCCGATAAATATTTGCATTGGAAATATATTTCTATATATATGAAATATGGTCCAAAAATTATGCCATTTATAAAGGAGCTTTGGAATAATATATCTAGCCCTGCAAAAAATTGGCATAAGGTATTAAATTGATTTAGTATTTTATTAAATCAAAACAAATGTCAGAAAAATTAGAAAACAGAAAAAATAAAGAGGAGGGGCTTACCTGGGGCTTTCCCCTGTGCAGCCCAGCCGCAGCCGGCCGGCCCAGCCAGCAGGCGGCCCAGCCCACCTGGCCCCCCCTCCTCTGTCGTCTTCCTCCCCGACAGGGGGACGGAGCGTGCCCGGCGCGCGCGCGCGCCACCGCGCCACGCCACCTCCCTCCCTGCCTGCCTGGCGCCCTTCTCGTCGCCCTCGATGCCCCGGACGACGCCACACAGCCACCCCGACCCCCTCGCACTCCCCCCTCGCCCTCGTCCTCTCCTCTGTCTCTCTCTTTCTCACGGCCGAACACCACCGACGCCACTGCTCGCCGTAGCCGTAGCCACCGCCTCTCCCTCGCCTTCCCGACACGCTCCCGAGCTCCGCCGCGACCCCCTCTCCCTCCTCACCGAGCAAGCAACCCGGGGGAGCCCCGCTTCATCGCAATCGCCGTCGTCTTCAAGCTCCGGCCGACGAGATCGTCGTCGTCGCTCCGGCTGCCCCAAGCCTTCCCCGAGCTCGCCGACGACGCCGTTGGATCCGCGGTGAGCTCCTCCACCGTTCCCCTCTCTTCTCCCCCTCGTTTCCGTGCCGTAGCGCCGCTCCCCACCACGGCCGAAGCCTCTCGCCGCCGTCCATGTCGCCGTCGCCGTCTCGGCCCGTCTCCGCCCAAACCAAGCATCCCTTCGCGCTCCTGGTGCCACGAGGGTGCCGCCGAGCCCCTCAGGTGGCCTCCCCGTGCCCCGCAGCCCGATCCCGCTCGCGCCCGAACTCCGGCCGCCGCCGCGAGCTTTGCTCCGGCGAGCTCCGGCCTTCCCAGCTCCTTCCCCTGCCACCGTTGGATGCGCACGAGCCCCAGCTCCTCGTAGAAGGGCTCGGCCATCGATTTGATCGCCGGAGCCGCCGTTCCGATCAGCGCCGCCGCGTCTGTGTGCTCGCCGGCGTTGAACTCCGGTGGGATGACGTGGCCCGCCATTAGCAGCTAACAGCCCGCTTAATTAACCCCCCCTGACACTGACAGTGGGCCCCAGCGCCACTAATCTTTTTTTAGGATTAAACTAACCCTGTTTAACCCCCCTGTCCCTGACGTGTGGGTCCCACACGTCAGGTTTGACCCCAGCCAGCCGCAGTTGACCGCTGACGTCGTGCTGACGTCATGCTGGCGCAATATATAATTTCTGGATTTAAAATAATTCAGAAAATCCAGGAATTGATTTAAACTTCAAAAATTCATAACAATTCAACCGTAGCTCAGATTAAAATAATTTATATATGAAAAATTATCAGAAAAATGCAATCTTTCCATCTGTACTAGTTTCATGCATGACAAACCAACTTATACATGCTGAATATGAGGAAACACATTATGGCACATTAAGAGACTTAATTTAGAATTGCATTTGAGCTTATGGTTCAAATGGACTTCAAACCAAATGATTACTAGTTGCATTAGCTCAAACAGCATCACATCTACATGCCATGTTCATGCATCATATTGTTGCATATGATTGTGTTTTGATTGCCGACACTATTCCTTCTCGATAGGTCCTGCTCCGGAGACGTTCCAGAGTACCTGTCTGTGAAGCAGTGCCTCCCTTGTTGATTTACCAGGCAAGCAAACCCCCTTGTTCATTTCGATAAAACCCTACTCTCTCGCTCCTGCTCTCAGTTATTGCATTAGGACAACAACGGTTCATCTGCTACTTTGTGATGCGGTAGTTGAACCCATTCCTCTGCATGACCTGTCATTGCCACAGTAAATAGTTGAAACCCACTAGCATGTGTAGGAGTTGATTGAAGCCACTGATGTGTTCCTACCATGCTATGCCTGCTATTGCTTAGAGTTGTATCAGGTCTGATTCATTGGGAATGAATTGGAGTGTCACGATATGTTCTGATGCTGAGAGTGAAGTGTGTGAACACGATTTGGTAAAGGTAGCGATGAGAGGCCATGTAGGAGTACAGGGTGGGTTGTCTCATTGGAACCGTCCTTAAGCACTGAGTTCTATGTATGTTGTCCAATGACTCGATACTACCACACATTGGGTTCCGGTAACTCGACCCCTCTCGACTTATTAACCAACTTGGTCTCTGTCCAGGAGTCGCAACTAGTTTCTGGTGTTTGTAGGTAGTGCTATTTTTCTACCAGGTGGCACCCGGCAGGGTGGGCTTGGGACAGACTAGGCACACGTGGCACGGTGTACCAAGTGGCACCCGGATGGTGGGCTTGGGAACCCTGCTCACATCGTTTGGGGCCGTGAGCGACACCCCGGCTGGATCTCCTTGCGGATGGAACCCGAATAGGCGATAAACCTGGACTAGAGTCTTGTGTGGTTAGTCAGGTCGTGGCCGACACCCTCGCCAGGCTTCCGCTTGAAGGTTGCCGAGATACATGACGTGTACATGGCGGTAAGTGGCGAGAGCGTGTGTGAAGAAGTACACCCCTGCAGGGTTAACATGATCTATTCGAATAGCCGAGTCCGCGGTTATGGACTTCTTGGATACTTACATGGTACATAGACAACTTGAAGTGGATACTATAAAATGCTCAAGACAAGTGTGAGTGCTATGGATGGCCTTCTCGTAGGGAGACGGGGATGAATCCATAGTAGTGTATTGTATGGTGATTAGTGGACTCGTGTACGTTGTTTCACCTCCAGAGTTTCTTGTAGTCGTAGAACAGGATAGCCACAGAGTCAAAGCTGGCTTGCTGCAACTAAACCCCACATTACCCTCTTGATACAAATGCATGTATGATAGGATCTGATGTAAGTCTTGCTGAGTACCTTTGTACTCATGTTGCTTTATTTATGCTTTTGCAGCAGAGACTTCGGTCTTACTAGTGTTCTCGTGGACTTCGACTAGTAGCTAGTACCTCAGCTACGATCTTGATCGGATGTTGTAGATAGTCAGGCTCTTCAGCCTTTTTCATTTGTAGATGTCTGTACCCAGACATGTAATGCTTCCGCTTGTTGCTTGTATGCTCTGTATGATGGGTTATGTGACCCCTGTTTGCAATAAATGCTATGATGGCTCTTCTGAGCCTTTATCTATATGATTGTTGAGTTATGCTGTGATGCCATGTTGTACAGCACATACTTGCATGTTATGCGTACGTGTAATGTGTATTGCTATGTGTGGGATCTGACTATCTAGTTGTTTATTCTTAGTAGCCTCTCTTACCGGGAAATGTCTCCTAGTGCTTCCACTGAGCCCTGGTAGCTTGCTACTGCTCCGGAACACTTAGGCAGGCCGGCATGTGTCCTTCTTCGATCCCGTGTCTGTCCCTTCGGGGAAATGTCACGCGATGAATACCGGAGTCCTGCTAGCCCGCTACAGCCCGGTTCACCGAAGTCCTGTTAGCCCAGTGCTACAGCCTGGATTCACTCGTTGATGACCGACACGTTCGATGCTGGGTCATGGATGCCTGTTCCTGTAAGATTGTGCCACTTTGGGTTTACGACTAGCCATGTCAGCCCGGGCTCTTTATCATATGGATGCTAGCGACACCATCATATACGTGTGCCAAAATGCGCAAACGGTCCCGGGCAAAGGTAAGGCGACACCCGTAGGGATACCGTGCGTGAGGCCACAAAGTGATATGAGGCGTTACATGCTAGATGGATGTGGCATTGAGTCGGGGTCCCGACATTGGAGTACAAATTGGGAAAGTTACATCCGGGGTGTTACAGAGCAATCAACTAGTCTTCATCGAGCCAACACAATCAAGAAAGGTGGTCCAACTTGAGGAAGTCAAGATCGTCATCATCTAGCTCAAGTGGACTATGTGCAAGGCAAAGGTTTGCCCTTGATAGGTTTTCTATTTTACCGGTCTCATAGTGGTAGTTGGGAGACCGGGTTGTAGGATCGATTGCCGTACTATCAAGGGGGGCTCTCTAGGGAGTAGCTTGATTGTATCATTAGTCGAGAGCTCAAACCATTGCATCCTTGCATTATCTTTCTTGGTTCTTGTTTGGTTCCATTTGTGAGTCTTAGAGCTTATGGTCATCTTTATGACAAGCTTGAGTTGATCGAAAACGGATTTCGCATGCATCTTCTATGATGTTTTCGGTGTTGGAGGTTTTACCGGTCTTATCCGAGGAAGGGTTCTCACAATTTTATTATGGTCCTTTTCTCATTTGCTTCTTATTGATTTTTCTCTCAAGATTGTGTTAGCCCTTGTCGTTAGCTCTCCAACAAACTTGATTTCGTCGAATTCGGAGCTCGTATGCAAAAGTTGTGGCTGTTTTGATATTGCCTGTTTTACACAGAGAGGTTGTACCGCCCCATGGAGAGGTTGTACCGCTTGACCGGTACAACCGGTGTTTGGAGCGGTTGTACCGCTCCAGAATTGGTTTGGAGGTTGTACCGGTCATGTACCGCTCTACCACCGGACTGGCCTCTGTTGTGGTGCGGTTGTTGGGCGGTTGTGGGCCGGTTGTACTGCTTATTGCCTGTTACTGGTTGTACCGGTGCTCATAGAGGTTGTACCGCTCCTATGTTGTTCTGTACATAACGGGAAGATTCGTGGGGACCTATTTAAGGGGGTCTTCTTCCCCAATGGTTCCCTATCTCTTGAGCTCGTTTTTGCCCCCATTGTTGACCTTCTTTGAGCTTGCTAACTCTCAATCCCTCCATGGATTCTTGCTAGTTTTTGAGGGAAAAGAGAGAGGATATCTAGATATACATTTCCACCAATCACTTTCTCCTCTATGTGAGGGGAACCCCTTGGATCTAGATCTTGGAGTTCTTGGTGTTCTCCTTCTTGTTCTTCCTCTCATTTTCCTCCCTATCATTAGTTACTCCGGTGGGATTTGAGAGAGAAGGACTTGTGCACTCCGTGTGCCCTTGCCATTGCATTTGGTGCATCGGTTTGAGTTCTCCACGGTGATACGCGGAAGTGAAGTTTGAGAAGCTTATTACTCTTGGGTGTTTGGGCACCCTAGAGCTTGTTCCTCTTGGGTGCCTTGGCGCCCTAGATGGTTGGTGTTGTTCGGAGCTCAATCATTGTGGTGTAAAGCTCCGGGCAAGCGTCGGGGTCTCCAATTAGGTTGTGGAGATCGCCCCGAGCAATTTGACGGGTACCGGTGACCGCCCCCAAGGGTTGCCAAAGTGTACGAGTTCGGTGACCACCCCCAAGGGTTGCCATTTGTACGGGTTCGGTGACCGCCCTCAAGGGTCCCTTAGTGGAATCACGGCATCTTGCATTGTGCGAGGGCGTGAGGAGATTACGGTGGCCCTAGTGGCTTCTTGGGGAGCATTGTGCCTCCACGCCGCTCCAAACGGAGATTAGCATCCGCAAGGGTGTGAACTTCGGGATACATCGTCGTCTCTGCGTGCCTCGGTTATCTCTTACCCGAGCTCTTTACTTATGCACTTTACTTTGTGATAGCCATATTGTTTCTTGTCATATATCTTGCTATCACATAGTTTCTTATCTTAATTAGCATAAGTTGTTGGTGCACATAGGTGAGCCTAGTTGTTTTAGGTTTTGTGATTGACAAATTAACCGCTAGGTTTATTCCGCATTTGTTCAAGCCTAAATCGTAATTATTTTAAAACGCCTATTCACCCCCCCTCTAGGCTACATCCACAATCTTTCAATTGGTATCAGAGTCTCGTCTCTCTTTATTAGGCTTTACCGCCTAGAGAGTAAAGATGTCGACTAGGGGATTAGGATTCTCTGACACTCTTAGTTTTGATGGCACAAATTTTGATGTTTGGGTAATTCGCATGCTTAATCTCTTTAGGGTCATGGACCCAAATTTTGAGCGAATTGTAGATATGGATTTTTCTCCTCCAAAGGATCCCCAAAGATTATCTTTAGAGGATGAGAAAAACTCTTATCTCAATGCTCAAACTTCTAATGTGCTTTTCGATGCTTTGAGCAATGTAGTTATATTTCAACTCATGCCATTCCGGGATGCTCATGAGTTGTGGACAAAGCTTCAAGATAAATATGGCGTGTCCAAGTTTTGTGGGGATGATTGTTCTCCCTCCACATCCGGCCGTATAGTCTTCTCAACTTCTTCTACTTCACCTACATGTGGTTTGCCACAAGGTAATGATATGGTGATTAGTGTTGGTCATTGCAATGATGATAGTATGTTTATTGTGGATGATCCTTCATCACTATCTTATTGCAATGCTCCTTCTTTGGGCTTTAACACTTCGAGCACTCCAAATGTTTCACATGCTTGTGTTGATAGTCCTTGCATATCATGTAGAAATTGCTTGACTAAATCTCATGATGATATGTCTACTATGTCTTGTTGCCATGATAAAAATGCATATATGTCCTCGAATTGTTGTGCTAACAATGTAGAGGAAACCCAACACCCCATGGAACAAGATGTGGTCTTGAATGGTGCTTCAACGGATGCTACATCATCATCTATTGCATTTTGCCTTATGGCCAAGGCTTCAAAGGTATCTCCCACTTTGAATCCCAATATATCTTGTGATGATGGCAAGAGTGATGATGATGTTGATTATGATGAAGAGAATGATAATGTTGCCTCCTTAAAAACTAAGGGGGAAATGATTTTTAAAGCTCTTCACAAAAATAAACTTGCTTGTTCCAACTTTATGGAAATCATGTCTATTGCCATTGAAGGCAAGAAATACATTAAGGAGTTGGAATCTCATCTAGAGGAGCATGAGGTCACCATTGAGAAAATGGAAGCTCATGAGCGTGATTACGCAAATGAGATCGCGGAGCTATCTCAAGATCTTGAACATGAACAAACCTCATCCGAATCTCTTGAGGAGACCTTTGCTATAGAATTATCTAGAATAAAGGAATCTCATGATAGAGCACTCGAGGTGGCCAATGATTTCAAAACTAAAAATGCTAAGTTTGAAGTTGCTCATGCTAGACTCCTTGAGGATTTTGAGCACCTCGAAAATGGCTCAAGGGTCATCAAGGGTGAGTTCATCAAACTCACCGAGTCTCATGCTCAACTTGAAGCTTCTTATTTAAAAGAGCTTGCCAAGGTGTCCTCTCCTATTGTTGTTAATGATGATGCTTGGGATACTAACTCTATTACTTGTGAAGCATCCATTTTGAAGAAGAATGTTGAGCTTCGGGCTCAACTTGAGTTGCTATCTAGCAATTATGGGAAATTGGAAGAAAACCATGAAAAGCTCTCAAGCTCTCATGATGATCTTCTAGTATCCCATAATGAGCTAAATATATCTCATGAAGCCATGATTTCTAAGGTAACATCTAGTGAGCCTCATGTGGATACTAGCACTAATTCTAGTCAAAATGCTATATTGCCATGTGCTACTCCTTGTAATTCATCTACTCACAATGTTGGTACATCTTGTGATGAATTGCTTTCCTTGCCTTGTTGCTCTAACGATGAAGCTTATACTTCCTCTAGTACTTGTGTTGAGACTAACCATGTAGAGGAAATCAAAGAGCTCAAGGCCCAAGTCACTTCTTTGAAGAAAGACTTGGAAAAGAGTCATGAAGGGAAATTCACACTCAACAATATCTTGAGTGTGCAAAAATCCCCCAATGACAAAGGTGGACTTGGATTCAACTCCAACAAGAAGAAGAAGTCCAAGGTGAACAAAAGGAAGGGCCAAGAACAAGTCAAGAATTCGGCCAAGATTGTTTTCTTCAAGTGCAAAGTAGAAGGGCATCATGTTAGATCTTGCCCATTGAAGAAGAAGCCCACTAGTGACAAGCAACAAGGGAAGCGGCCACAAGTACACTCTCATTCTCAACCTCAAGTTCAAGAAAAGCCTCTTCCCAAGAAGACTCAAGCTTATGCTTCTCAAGTTGAGAAATCAAGTGAGAAGAAAGTGAAGAGTAGAAATTGCTACCTATGTCGCGAGAAAGGTCACCTCGCCTCTTCATGCACTAGTGGTAACTTATCCAACCCAATTATTATTGATGATGTCTATTCTCTTGGGAAGGATAAGGTTGGCAATGTGGTTGCCAAGTTTGTTGGTACTCAAAGTGGTTTGAAGCAAAGAACCATTTGGGTAGCCAAGCCTATTGTGACTAACCTCTTAGGACCCAACTTGGTTGGGGACCAACAAGCTCAAACTTGATCAATAGGTGATGTTGGAGGTCATTGGAGACATGGCTACATTATGAAGAATTAAGGGTACTTCATCATTCTTATTGTCTCAAGCCAAGTCAATTGAATCATCAAGATTATATCTTATATCCAATGTGCCTCCTTGAGGTAACTTGTACCTCAATTGCTTACATTGAAAGTTACTTTCCCCCTTGCATATTTTGGTTTTGTTCCTTGCATGTGTTTGTATATGTTGTGCTTCCAACTTGATTATCTTGAGCAATCAAGTATGTGTGTGTTGGTTTGCACATCATGTACGTGTGTGTCATGCGTTGAGCCTTTTGCATCTTGTTTATTTCTTAGTTGGTTCTTGTGAGAGATTAATGGAATATCCCATTATGGGGGAGTGATGTGCTTTGTGCACTTCACAATCCTATAAAGGTGGGTACATGGGGAATACCACTTAGTATTGATATTGCAAGCTTATCTAGTCACTATGTGGTATGTCTTCTCATGAGAAATTCAAATTCTAAATAGTCCATTAATTATCTCTTGTTGGATCCTTTAATTGCCTCTTGTCTATCTTTAATTGGTATCACATTATGGGGGAGTAATATGCTATGTGTATATTACTAGCCTAGAAAATGTGTACATTTGAGATATTGTCATCTAGAGTTGATATTGTAAATTATCTTGTTCCTAGGTGGCATGTTAGCTCTACAAGTTGCAATTTGCTTTTTGTTTGGTGTGAAGATGATGTCGGATATCCTTGCTATCTACCACCGGGAATTATTTCCAAATACTTCTTGTCTTTTGACAATTGGTACTCACTTGTGTGGTAGATATTATTGATCATCTTTATATTAGCCTTTGCTTTTATTTGCCTTATCTCTTGCCTAGGATTGTGTCAACTCCCATTGTATTCCATACAACTTGTGGATCTTGTTATTTCCTTGAGCTTGTCTAGTGTTTGTATAGATATAGTGAAAGTGGTGATCCCATCTTGTGCTTTTTGTATTCAAATGCAAATTCTCCATATTGCACAATGCTTGGGGGAGCTATCCTATTTTTCTTAGAACACTCACCTTGTGATCCTTTTCAAGTGTTTGTTGGTGGAATGCAAATCGTTTCTTTTGGTACTTGTGCCATCATGAAACTTTGTAGAGCACTTGGTTTGTTTGGAACCATTCTCTCTTTTGGGAGTTTGACATCTTTCTTTTTTTGTATCAATGGATATCTCATTCCTTGATGTATCGTTTAATGATATCCTCCAAGTGATGATTTATTCATTTGGTATCCTTTCTTCACTTGGTATTTCTTTTTCTTTTGGTATCGGTTCTTGAAAGTCTTGAGCATGCATATTAACTTCGTGTAGTATCTTTGGCATGCTTTCTTTCTTTGACCAAATATATAGGGGAAGCTCCACCAAGTCTCAAATTGTATGAGATGTGCATGAAATTTATTTTCGTATCTATATGCACATTTTTATGTGGAGTTTGTCCTATGTATTGTCGGTTCTCTAACTCTTTGGTCCCAATGAGTTTGGGTACCATTTTTTTGTGTTGTTGTTCTAGGAACAATTGGAGATACATTGGAAGCTCGGCTCACTCACAAGGAAGGTGTTCTCATCATGTGCTTATTGGAGTCGAGCTAGGATGATCAATGAACTACTATCTACCTTCAATTGGTATCTACTACATCCTTCCAATGTTAACTCGGTAACAAGTATCTTCATATTCTTCATGCACACATTTCTTGTATCAACCTTGTGTAGGTTGTATCATGACATGTTATTCATTCATTCTTGTGATACTTGTTTTCTTTCTCAAAGCATCCCAACAATGATCTCTTGTTGCTAGTTGTGATGTCTTTGTTGTTCGTGTGTGGACTTCATTTATATACAATAAGACCATATCTAGCTATGAGCTATGATTCCAAGCAAATATCTTATTGGTATATGTATGACCTCCCTTTGGATATCTTGTTCCTCGTGTTGTAACTATTTCGGGTGTACATCCTTCTTTGTAGATATATATCATCATGATTCCGTCTACCTATAATCTTATACACTTGAGAGAAGTTGCATATCTAGTTGATATCCTTTCTTTCACGACCACCTTGTCTTTCTTGTGTTATTTCTTTGGTGGCTCCGTGAAAGCTTTTGCCTTGAGTGCGTGTCTTCTATCGTTGCATCTTGATGCACTCTTATGTGTGGTGAAGATTATTTTCCTCATGCTTATCTTTATGAGGCTTTTGCCATCTTAATTGGTATCCCTCGTCTTGATGAGGCTTTCATCTTCTATCTTCACCACGGGTTGTCACAAGCATAGGTTCTTAATATGCTTATTAGTAAGCTTGTGAACCCATTTGCTAGTTGTGTGTGGGAATGATAGGCCTTGCACCGTGTGCCTCATTATTTCAAGACTTTATTGATGCCTAATGCTCATCCGTACATTAGTCTTCTCAAGTGCATTGCCTTGACTCACACACATCATTTCGGTTGATCCCATTCTTAAGTTGCCTCTTTTATTACTTGTTGCTCAACCATGTGTGTGTTGCAAGTACCAGGCTTTGTTTCCTATATGCTCACTTGCACTTTTTTTAAGTTTCTATTGATTTTGGGGGAGCTATGATCCTATTTTGTGCACTTTGTATCCAAATACAAATATTATTATGTGTGCACAAATCGTGGGGAGCTTCTCTAGTTTCTTTAGAACACTCCTCTGCTCATATCATAATATCCTTTATTCATGTGGCTCGTAGGATCTTTGGTCTAGTTGGCTCAATTGATATCCGTTGATTGCTTGCTTCAATTGGTACCTTTTGATTTCTTGATTGCTTGTGTCTCTCTTTGTTATGTCCTTGTGGCATATCATTCCTTTAGCAATCTTGGTGCCTCAATATAGTTGGTCTTCCTCCAAGTATTACCATTGGATATGTGTATTGCATTCCACTCTCTTGTTGAGAAATACACAACTTATGGAGGAACACAATTTATATTGGCCTTCTAAGCTTTTCGCCCATTTTGGCAATCGATGCCAATGGGGGAGAAGTTTCAGAGAGTTTTATGGATAAGTTTAGAGAGTTTTTTTCTTCTTGCTTTGGTTTCATACCTAAGCATTTGCATCTCATACACATGCATTATTGGTTGTTGCATTGCATGGTGATAAATAATTCCTTATATAAACTCTCTTGAAAATGATTGTCATCAATTACCAAAATGGGGGAGATTGAAAGGACATGCGGTGCCCCCATGTGTGGTTTTGGTAATTGATGACAATCTCTATGGACTAACGGTTGCCTTGAGTTATATTTGAAGGATTTGCCCATAGGATTGTCTTGAAGTCCATGTGTTGGTTTCAAGGAGTTTATGAGATGGCCAAAGTGCTTTTCAAGGAATTATCCAAAGATTGGTCATGTGTGAGTTGAGATGGCCAAAGTGCTTTTCAAGGAATTATCCAAAGATTGGTCATGTGTGAGTTGAGCTTATTGCAAGCGTGTCTTGAAGAAGAAGATTGTGTGATCATTCATGGTTACCTTCAAGACATCATCCAAATGAGAGTTGGAAAGATTCAATGTTGATCAAGACTAAGTCAAGAGTGAATCAAGTTGATCACCTCACAAAGCGTAGAAGAAGTACCGAGAGGGATCAAGTGATCCCA
Organism: Triticum aestivum; assembly: GCF_018294505.1. Lineage (NCBI taxonomy): Eukaryota > Viridiplantae > Streptophyta > Magnoliopsida > Poales > Poaceae > Triticum > Triticum aestivum. The sequence goes on from NC_057800.1 coordinate 211,539,038, forward strand.
TGGTATGGTAAGCATTGTCCATTACGCTTTGTGTACTAACCCATGGTCTACATGAGAGTTCTTTGTGGGGTTAGGTATGTTTCCATGGTCTTGCGTCAAGAGGAAGATCTCATACAACCCATGGAGGATGACATCAAGTGGTGATCGTCATCAAGTTTGCAGTGTGCAAGTTCAAGTGGAGCAACTCGAAGAGTGGCTCACCCATAATGGATTATGGGGGAGCAATCAAGCTTCAAGCTTGTTGTCCATTGTGGTGTCAATGGAATTGTGAAGATGTGCCAAAGAGTGGCTCACCCATAGTGGAGTATGGGGGAGCAATCAACTAGTCTTCATCGAGCCAACACAATCAAGAAAGGTGGTCCAACTTGAGGAAGTCAAGATCGTCATCATCTAGCTCAAGTGGACTATGTGAAAGTCAAAGGTTTGCCCTTGATAGGTTTTCTATTTTACCGGTCTCATGTTGGGAGACCGGGTTGTAGGATCGATTGCCGTACTATCAAGGGGGGCTCTCTAGGGAGTAGCTTGATCGTATCATTAGTCGAGAGCTCAAACCATTGCATCCTTGCATCATCTTTCTTGGTTCTTGTTTGGTTCCATTTGTGAGTCTTAGAGCTTATGGTCATCTTTATGACAAGCTTGAGTTCATCGAAAACGGAGTTCGCATGCATCTTCTATGATGTTTTCGGTGTTGGAGGTTTTACCGGTCTTATCCGAGGAAGGGTTCTCACCATTTTATTATGGTCCTTTTCTCATTTGCTTATTATTGATTTTTCTCTCAAGATTGTGTTAGCCCTTGTCGTTAGCTCTCCAACAAACTTGATTTCGTCGAATTCGGAGCTTGTATGCGAAAATTGTGGCTGTTTTGATATTGCCTGTTTTACACAGAGAGGTTGTACCGCCCCATGGAGAGGTTGTACCGCTTGACCGGTACAACCGGTGTTTGGAGCGGTTGTACCGCTCCAGAATTGGTTCGGAGGTTGTAACGGTCATGTACCGCTCTACCACCGGACTGGTCTCTGTTGTGGTGCGGTTGTTGGGCGGTTGTGGGCCGGTTGTACCGCTTATTGCCTGTTACCAGTTGTACCGTTGCTCATAGAGGTTGTACCGCTCCTATGTTGTTCTGTACATAACGGGCAGATTCGTGGGGACCTATTTAAGGGGGTCTTCTTATCCAATGGTTCCCTATCTCTTGAGCTCGTTTTTTCCCCCATTGTTGACCTTCTTTGAGCTTGCTAACTCTCAATCCCTCCATGGATTCTTGCTAGTTTTTGAGGGAAAAGAGAGAGGAGATCTAGATATACATTTCCACCAATCACTTTCTCCTCTATGTGAGGGGAACCCCTTGGATCTAGATCTTGGAGTTCTTGGTGTTCTCCTTCTTGTTCTTCCTCTCATTTTCCTCCCTATCATTAGTTACTCCGGTGGGATTTGAGAGAGAAGGACTTGTGCACTCCGTGTGCCCTTGCCATTGCATTTGGTGCATCGGTTTGAGTTCTCCACGGTGATACGTGGAAGTGAAGTTTGAGAAGCTTATTACTCTTGGGTGTTTGGGCACCCTAGAGCTTGTTCCTCTTGGGTGCCTTGGCGCCCTAGACGGTTGGTGTTGTTCCGAGCTCAATCATTGTGGTGTAAAGCTCTGGGCAAGCGTCGGGGTCTCCAATTAGGTTGTGGAGATCGCCCCGAGCAATTTGACGGGTACCGGTGACCGCCCCCAAGGGTTGCCAAAGTGTACGGGTTCGGTGACCGCCCCCAAGGGTTGCCATTTGTACGGGTTCGGTGACCGCCCTCAAGGGTCCCTTAGTGGAATCACGGCATCTTGCATTGTGCGAGGGCGTGAGGAGATTACGATGGCCCTAGTGGCTTCTTGGGGAGCATTGTGCCTCCACGCCGCTCCAAACGGAGATTAGCATCCGCAAGGGTGTGAACTTCGGGATACATCGTCGTCTCCGCGTGCCTCGGTTATCTCTTACCCGAGCTCTTTACTTATGCACTTTACTTTGTGATAGCCATATTGTTTCTTGTCATATATCTTGCTATCACATAGTTGCTTATCTTAATTAGCATAAGTTGTTGGTGCACATAGGTGAGCCAAGTTGTTTTAGGTTTTGTGCTTGACAAATTAACCGCTAGGTTAATTCCGCATTTGTTCAAGCCTAAATCGTAATTATTTTAAAACGCCTATTCACCCCCTCATCTAGGCGACATCCACGATCTTTCAAGCCGGAAGCAGAAAAGTACGCACGCCATTAATGAACTCGGGAGAGCATCGGTCATCGTACATCCATTGCCGGCTCATCTTCAATACACAACACCGAAAACACCAAATTAATACAATACATAAAGTTCATACATAAAGATCATACAACACTTAAATGCAACAAACAAATAACTCTCTAGCTAAAGAATTTAAATGCAACAACAAATGTGATCAAGATCGCAACTAAGGTAACAATTGATCCAACAGCATAATGATACCAAGCCTCACTATGAATGGCATATTTTCTAATCTTTCTAATCTTCAAGCGCATTTTCTCCATCTTAATCTTGTGATCATCGACGACATCGGCAACATGCAACTCCAATTCCATCTTCTCCCCCTCAATTCTTTTCAATTTTTCCTTCAAATCCTCGTTTTCTCTTTCAACTAAATTTAACCTCTCGACAATAGGGACGGTTGGAATTTCCGGTTCAACTACCTCCTACATACAAATATCTATGTCAACTTGATGGGCATAATTTGTCATAAAAACCAAAATGCAATGAATAGTTTTAAAAGAGAATATACCACATCCGAATCATAACCCGGACGAGGGCCGACGGGGACGGATATCAAAACCATGGCATCATGTATAACAAACAACGTATGGGTAATATAATTATACGAGTAACCATATATCCAAGTAACACAAACATCAATTTTTTTAGATAAAACTTCATGAACAAGAGGCTCACCACAAGGTGGTGCCGGCGACGGGATGTTGCGAGCGATCGACGGTGGTTACGACGGAGATTTAGAAGGTACTAAGTAAACCACACCTACATATGCAAACTAAGTGTTATTTTGACCTCAAATTGCATATAAATCAAATACTAGCACATATATATAATTCCTCCCAAATTACTAAACTCAAAAATCAATCACTATATAAAGCATTGCACGAGCTAATCTAGCAATGAGAGATGAAAGGACAAAGTTGCTAACCTTTGTGATCCTTTGAATGGATGGGGGCCTTCAAATCTTGACAAATTTTGGGCAAAATGTGTGATGAGCTTGAGAGGAAGAGGGAAAAGAACAGAGAGGAGAGGGGAAAGGGGAAGAACAGAGTGAGCTCAGGTGGACGAAGGGTCTATGTAGGACGACCTTTAGTACCGGTTCGTGATACGACCCGGTACTAAAGGTGCTGGAGGGGCCCCGGACTGACAACATCCTGCCACCACTCACTTTAGTACCGGTTTGTGGCACAAACTGGTGCTAAAGGTTCGCCACAAACCGGTACTAATGAGAGCGGCCAGCTAGCCGTTGGAACCGGCACTAATGCACACATTAGTGCCGGCTCAAATTCAAACCGACACTAATGTGCTTCATGTTTGACCCTTTTTCTACTAGTGGGTACATGGGTATATATGGGTGAAAGAAGTACGTCGGTGGACTTCCGGGCTGTCCACGAGGCAGGGGGCGCGCCCTAGGGGGGCCCACCCTCGTGGGTAGCCCGGGACTCCCCTGGCGTGCACTCCAAGTTTTTCCGGTAGCTTTCCTTCCAAAAATAACTTCTCTAGTTGATTTCATTCCGTTTCGACTCCGTTTGATATTCCTTTTCTTCGAAACGCTGAAATAGGCAAAAAAATAGCAATTCTGGGCTGGGCCTCTGGTTAATAGGTTAGTACCAAAAATAATATAAAAGTGGATAATAAAGCCCAATATTGTCCGAAACAGTAGATAATATAGCATGGAGCAATCAAAAATTATAGTTACGTTGGAGACGTATCAGTTTCATATACTAGTACATGCTAAACCTGTTATGTTTCTGCTTGTTTCTTCTTTTAGAATGCTGGCAGAATATTGGGGAAGAGTGCCTTATTAAGCAATGGCAAAGGAAGTAATGCAGATAAGGTTTAGGATAGTGAGATATCCTTGTTGGTCTCCAACAAAGTTGATAAAACTGCTAAGGAAGACTATCTTGAAGACAGTGAGACAACCCCAAAGTCCTGTCTTGGTTTAGTGTTCAAGTTACTGGCCACTACCGCTTGCACAAGCTATTCAAACTCGCTATCTGAATCAGTTTGGTTTCTTGAGTCTCAACTACAAGCTGAAAGACATCAATCAGCTGTGCTACGACAAGAAGTGGAAGGACTATGAAAGTCCCTGGAGCATTCAGATGCATACTTTCTGGTGCAACAACAATCATTGGAGGGTTTTAGCGCCAAACAGGACAAAGCTAATAAGCTTGCTAAGCTTATTCCCAGCATGGTGGATACACAGGATAACGTTTCTTGAGCTCTTCTGAAGTTGTTTCAGTTATTCTCTTGTTTTGCTGCCGCGTTTATTTGCACTGGTGGCCAATTTTGATGGCTAGTGTATGTAATATACTGCTTTGTTCCCTATATTTGCACTGGTGGTGAACTTTGATGCCCAGTGGGGATGTAATATGTGTAATAGCTTTAATAGGCTAGCGTTAGTTGCCTGCTTATTTATTTCCTTATTGTCTTGTTTAGTTGTTTGCTTGTAGTCACTGCAGTTCTTTTTTCCGCGTTTTTCTAGTGGCCACAATAACCTATTTTTGGTAACTAGGACACAATAATCATGGCAATACACGGACTGTTGTAACCATGGGCCTCCTGCGGGCCGTAGGATCCATGGACTTTCCATGGGCCTTATGATCCATGGGCCTTCTACGGGCCATAGGGTCCATTGGTCTTCTATGGGCCGTAGGATCCATGGCCTTCTACGGGGCATATAATCATTTCGCCAAACATGGGTCGTACTATTCGTGGACCATAACGGGCCATTAGTAGACCGTATTTGATAACGCTATGAAAACAGCCCAATGGGTTAACGGGCCATAACCGGGCCCAATGTAACCACGGGTTGAATTTGGCCCACAAACGGAACATGCCAGTAATGGACCGTAACTAACCGAATTCTAGAAATGAGCCCAAGAACAAATGGGCCCTTAGAAGGCAGAAAGTTACCACGGGCTGGAAACGGCCAACGGAATAATGGGCCGTTAATGGGTATAAAGAGATACACTATTCATTATGGGCTAGTTTCATCTTGGGCCTTTATTGGGCCCAGAGTTACGAAGGGCCTCATATGGGCCGAAAGACATGATGGGCCATACATGGGCCAAAAGTAAAAACGGGCTGGAATCATATTGGACGACCTAGATGAAGCTACTCGGCTTAATTCCGATAGCCCGTAATCGGTCGGGAGTTAGCGGGCCGTAAATGGGCGATATACGAACATGCCGTTAACATGCTTTCCCTGGGCTGGGAGTTAGCGGTCCGTAAATGGGCGATATATGAACAAGCCGTTAATAGGCTTTCCCTGGGCCGGCCTGTTACCTTTTGACCAAGTCAAACGGGCCGGCCTTTTCACCGAATGGGCCTCTATTCGGCCGTGCCACGTGTCGACGTATCGTAGGCGCCTCCTGTCTAATGAGTGGATGACATCTGTCCAAACGGTGAGCCAACACGTGTTTCCTCTGTCCAATGAGAATTTTACACGTGGAAAATCCCCATTGGTCCGGGCTGTTAACGGGTTATCGGATCCAAAACTAGACCCGATAGCTTAACCGCGACCTGTTATGGTGGATGCCACGTGTCGGTCACCCTTGAGGAAAACACTTCTATGACGCACGATTTATAGTCATGGAAGTGGACACTTCCGTGATGATAATTTTGGTAATGTCATGGAACACTTCTACGACAACACAGGTATGACTATCTTGATTCTGTCATAAAATTTTCATGGATGTACATACATGACAGAAAACGTGACCTACTGTGACAAACTCGTATCATCACGGAAGTGTATTTTTCTGTAGTGTTAGCTCATTTGAGAGATAGAGCTTTGCTCATCCACTTGATACCTTCTCCATTGGAGACCACAACCTCTACGGAGAAGATCCCCGAAGTGGATTCAAGACCCCTCACGAGAAGACCCCTCAAGACCTCCTCACAGAGAAGAACTACCGCCTCTTGTATCGTCCTTTATTGCGTTTGGATCTTGTATCACTCTTTATGTTCATGGATCTAGCACATGTGTGATTGTTCTCGTTCATTTGAGTGTCTTTCTCTTGTGTTTTCCCCTCGTATTCTTCGTGTTCTTCGTAGGATCCTCTCCATTTCCTGAAAGAGCGGCCCTAGGGTTTCCACCCTACATCATCTTAGTATCATGAGCCTCGGTTGATCACGAATTTGGAGCCCCACCCCTTGTTTTCTAGCCTAATTTTGTTGATTTTGTCCTAAATTCGAAAATCCCCACAAAAATAGCCCTCCCAATTTTTTTGTGATTTGTTGGTTTGATGAAGTTTTGTTGGATTTGATCCATGGATTTCATGTGTAGCTCATAGATCTAGCTTCCCCACCCTTCTCCATACCTAATTTTTTTTACCATCCCGATTTGGGGTTTTCCTCCAAGTTTTCCGCCCAAATCACCGATCTCAATTTTCCCTGTTCATATGTTTTCGTGATCCCCGGAACTTCCGGCCCTGCCCGGACCTTCCGGCCTCCCCGGAACTTCCGGCCCCCGGACCTTCCGTCTTTCCCAGAACATCCGGCCCAGACAGAAAGTTTGTGCATCATCGACTGCTTCCGCTACTTTGCCAACTTCAACTATGGTGCACGGTCATCTTCGCCAACATACTGAAGACCGTGCACTATGATAGTGACGACTCATTCTCGTCACCCAACTATGAATTCTCCATCAACAACGATCACTTTATCTTTGACACTATAAACCGTAAGAAAGGACGGTAACTTCGACGACATTTGTATACTCTCCCTTGCCATTGCATTGATAGCCCCATAGCCTTCCTTTTTGTGTCACTTACCTATCGATACTAGCCTTTGAGTATTGCCGGCAACTTTACTTGTGCACATTAGTGGTCATTGCATATATCACTTCATATCAGTATACATATCTTGGTATCATCTCTTGTGTCACAAAGGTTGTCATAGCATATACACAATAACTATCTTGGTTTGTGAAGTTTTGCATAAGTGGCTAAAGTAAGAGCTCAAAAGATAAAGAGCCAAACAATATCTTAAGCAAAAGGAAAAGATAAGCAAAGAGCTTTTAAGCAAGACAATCGAAACATACTACATTAAGATTGTCATACTCAATCATTTTGGATCATATAATCGAAACAACATACATATAGCATACTTGGGATAGAAGTCATTGCATTTTGCTTAGTAGGTTGTGCACAGGTCTCGTATCCACCTATTATGCAATCGAGCTAGCGTCTCTCTAGCATTGTGCAACAAGAGCATTTTCGTGGATTCCACATTTTGGCTTATTCCTTGGTTGCACGACCCCATCTATATATCCTTGTGTGTGTTTCCGTGTGCCTTATTTTTCTATTGGTCTACTTGTTGCATTTGCGAATTTGCAAATCTTTTCCAACATTAGTGAGTCTTGCTAACATTCGCATCAAATTTTAGGCCACCATCCTAACCAAGCTACACCAAAGGCTTTATTTGTGTAGGTGTGAGAGATTGACGAGATACGGTACCAATTGTGCTATTTCCTTGTTACATCATTGAGTGATCTTTCATCCATTCTCAACATTGGTCCAGGTACATTTGGTATTGCTCTTCCTTCTTCCACTCACACATTTACTTGAAATGATGGATAGGCCAACTACTTCTACCAACCCACTCTTCATCGAGCAAGACGAGGACCCGAACACCTACGTCACCAAGAACCACCTCTTCGGTGCACAAAGAGCATTGCATCAAGAACAACAAGCATTGAGCGGCCGCATCGACAATCTCGCCACCGACTTGCGACATTCCAAGAAACGTATAAGAGACTACTTCGACAACAAGCTAGACAAACAAAAATAAGAGAACAATGCAATAATGCACGAGATTTGTGCCTTGTTGCTCAAGCGCTCTTCTACATCTTCATCATATTCAGGATGGAGCCACTCGAGTTGACATTCCGATGACACCATCTCCGGCACAAGTACACCAATGTTAAACACTCTTCGTCGAGCTGCGCGCCAAGACCGTCAAGCAAACTGCAATCCTCTACACGACATCGATCCTCAAGAGGAACTTCTAGCACAAGAACATCGACATTGCCAAAATCAAGCTACCTTTGTGCAAGCACAAGAATGGCAACGCCTACGCCAACAAGAGGAAGAGCGAGCACGCCAACACCAAGACGAGCAAGATGCCGAAGCTCTCTGTCAACAACAACAACAAAAACAAAAACAATAACAACAACGTGAAGCTCAATCATTTGAGGCGCAACATGCCCTCCGAGACACAAGTCGTGCCGTTACCGCACACAACCGGCATACTCGTGAGCAGGAAGAAGCACTTCGCGACGAAGTTCAAGAGAGGAACTATCAAGCACGATTGCATCGACAAGTTCCACAAGCTCCTCCACAAGCTAGACAAGAACCACAAGTTCGCCAAGAGCGACACGATAATGGGAATCCTCCACGTGAAGAGCAACTAGAGGGAGACAATCTTCCACGTCAAGGATGTCATCACCCTCGACCCCAACACAATGAAGAGGAACCCTATGGCGAACTCAAGTTCACCATGCCCAAGTTTTTCTGAAGCAATGATCCCGAAGAGTACCTTTCATGGGCATTGAAGGTTGACAAGATCTTTCGTTTGCACAACTATGAGGAAGAGAAGAAGATCGCCATGGCATCCCTTGAGTTCCAAGACTATGTCCTCATTTCGTGGGAACAAGTCATTGAGCTTCGAGAAGAAAAAGGTGAACCACCAATAACAACTTGGGATCAAATGAAGGATGTCATGAGAGCGCACTTTGTGCCAACATACTATAATCGCGACCTCTTCAAGTGACTACAACTCCTCAAGAAAGGAATAAAGACCATTGGAGAGTACTACAAGGAAATGGATATTTTCCATGATATGAGCTAATGTCACAAAAGATGATGAGCAAACAATGGCACATTTCTTGAATGGACTCAATCATCCTATCAAGAAGATCGCCGACTTCCAACCATACTCAAACCTCATCGAGCTAGTGCACCAAGCTACAAAGGCAGAGCAACAAGTGCAAGATGACTTCAAATATGCCAAGTACTATTCCAAGACATATGGCTCATACAATCAAGCTTCAACGACTACACGACTTCTACCTCAACCAAACCTTCTCCAAGAACCGGCAACAAGTCAAGTTATAAGAAAACTTTGACAACCTCAAGTGGTCCTCCTACTACAAGAAACTTCAAGCCGAGAGCTTCATCATATACAACTCCACCGGATGAGACCATCAAGACAAGTTCCATCAAATGCTTCACATGCGGCGGCCGAGGCCACAATGTTGGGGAACATAGTATTTCAAAAAAATTCCTACGATCACACAAGATCTATCTAGGAGATGCATAGCAACGAGCGGGGAGAGTATGTCCACATACCCTCGTAGACCGAAAGTGGAAGCGTTAAGTAGCGCGGTTCATGTAGTCGAACGTCTTCGCAATCCAACTGAACAAGTACCGAACGCACGGCACTTCCGCGATCTGCACACGTTCGGCTCAGTGACATCCCTCGTACTCTTGATCCAGCTGAGGCCGAGGAAGAGTTTCATCAGCACGATGGCGTGATGACGGTGATGATGAAGTTACCGACGCCGGGCTTCGCCTAAGCACAACAAGATATGACCGAGGTGGAAATCTGTGGAGGGGGGCACCGCACACGGCTAAGACAACTATCAACTTGTGTGTCTTTGGGGTGCCCCCTCCCCCGTATATAAAGGAGGGGAGGAGGAGAGGGCCGACCCTCATAGGGCGTGCCCGAGGGGGGGAGTCCTACTCCAAGTAGGAGTAGGTTTTCCCCCTTCCTAGTTGGAGTAGGAGAAGAAGGAAGAGGGAGAGGGAGAGAAGGAAAGGGGGGCCGCCCCCACCCCAATTCAGATTGGGCTTGGGGGGGGGGCGAGCCCTCCACCTGGCCGCCCCCACCCCAATTCAGATTGGGCTTGGGGGGCGAGCCCTCCACCTGGCCGCCTCCTCCTCTCTTCCACTAAGGCCCAATAAGGCCCATTGACTCCCCGGGGGGTTCCGGTAACCTCCCGGTACTCCGTAAAAATGCCTGAACTCAAACGGAACCAGTTCGATATCCAAACATAGCCTTCCAATATATCAATCTTTATGTCTCAACCATTTCGAGACTCCTCATCATGTCCGTGATCACATACAGGACTTCGAACAACCTTCGGTACATCAAAACACATAAACTCATAATACCAATTGTCATCGAACATTAAGCATTTGGACCCTACGGGTTCGAGAGCTATGTAGACATGACCGAGACTCGTCTCCAATCAATAACCAATAGAGGAACCTGGATGTTCATATTGGCTCCCACATATTCTATGAAGATCTTTATCGGTCAAACCGCATGTCGGTGTCAAAATGGGCGGATCTCGGGTAGGGTGTCCCGAACTGTGCGTCTAAGGCGGATGGTAACAGGAGGCAGGGGACACGATGTTTACCCAGGTTCGGGCCCTCTCGATGGAGGTAATACCCTACTTCCTGCTTGATTGATCTTGATGATATGAGTAGTACAAGAGTTGATCTACCACGAGATTGTAGAGGCTAAACCCTAGAAGCTAGCCTATGGTATGATTGTTGTTGTCCTACAGACTAAACCTTCCGGTTTATATAGACACCGGAGGGGGCTAGGGTTACACATAGTCGGTTACGAGGGAGGAGATCTACATATCCGTATCGCCAAGCTTGCCTTCCACGCCAAGGAGAGTCCCATCTGGACACGAGACGAAGTTTTCAATCTTGTATCTTCATAGTCCGACAGTCTGGCCAAAGGATATAGTCCGGCTGTCCGGATACCCCCTAATCCAGGACTCCCTCAATAGCCCCCGAACTAGGCTTCAATGACAATGAGTCTAGCACGCAGATTGTCTTCGGCATTGCAAGGCGGGTTCTTCTCCAAATTCCGAATACCTGTTAAATAGTGTCCGGCTTCTCATAAATGTTGCGCTTCTTGGCTTCCACGTCCAATAATGGCCATCTTCCATGTGTCGAACGAATGCGAGAGGCCAGGGCGTTTTTACATTTACCACCCCAGCTATGTGAACAAACTGCTTATTTAAAGAGACGGGGATTCTCATATCCAAATCACACCATCCTCCCTCATCGAGCATCCATCGGAGCGCGCCCGAAAAAATCCATTCCAACATGGCCGGCCAGCGCAACTCCTCATCTCACTCCTGTAGCCCTAAGCCCAAAGATTGGAAGAAGTGTTCCGTCCCGCACAGTCAATTAGTGGAGCTATTGACCCAGGGATTTCTCCCTCCAGCGTATATGGTCCCCGTTCGAGCCGGGCTCGCCACCTACAATGGCGGGGAGCAAGAGGAGAGCTTTCCCAACCCCTCCAAGAGGGAGCGGGTATGCCTCGTTCCTTATTTATTAAGGGGACTTGCATTTCCAATCCATCCGTTCCTCCGAGGGCTCTTGGAGTTTTACGGCCTCCAGTTGCATACTCTCACCCCTGCCTCCATATTACACATTGCTGGTTATGTGGCCCTTTGCGAGATGTTTCTGGGCTGCGAAGCTCACTTCGCGTTGTGGAAGAAGCTATTCTGCCTTGTGCCCCATACTCAGAGGGGTTCAATATATCAAGTGGGCGGGGCCGAAATATGGCGCATCGCCGGGACCGGATACCTATCCGGTACCCCGAAGAAGACGTCCGAAGACTAGCCTTCAAAGTGGTTTTATATGGAGGACGTCCCCCTCCCGGATCCTATCCGGATTGGCCTTCCTGAGTTTGATAATGCCCCTCTGAAGAAGCTCCTAAGTTGGCAACCACGGAGCCCTCAGGAGGAAGATGATAGAGACGTTTCTAACCTGATGGGCCGGATAAAGGTGTTGGCTCAATCAGGACTGACCATAACCGAGGTTATGTCAATGTGCATTATGCGGGGGGTGCAGCCACTTCAATATCGAGGCCACCCCATGTGGCACTTCAATGGGGAAGATGGTGTCACCCACTGCGGTCGTAAGGGGCCGGACTCAGTTGCCGTTCTAGCGAAAATTCCGTCTGGTTTGTACAAGGGAGAGGAAGAGGAGTTCCTCCGCATCAAGCCACGGGATGGATTCTCCATGTACAACCCTCTGAGCTGGGTAAGTTGCCACTTTTTATACCCATGCTTTCCACATTTTTGCAATAAATATTCAGCTTGATAGTTCATTGCAGGAGCTGCGTGAGGCTGTAAGGGAGATTAACAGCCCACCTCCACAACTAGAGGATCCTGAATGGTTCCTTGACCCCAACCTTAAGGAGGATCCGGATATATTTGTGGAGCTGATTGATAGGATATTCTATCAATTAAGCTGCGATGAGGCCATGGTGGCTATTATAGCCGACTATCCTGGGCTACTCCCTGCCTTGTAGGTAAGTGAGACCAGAGTCCCAACCTTTGAGAAGTATCCCCTTTTTTATACACTTCAACAACCATATCTGTACGGTGTTTTACAGGGAAGGTCCTCGGGACACCATGCTAAGCCCGTGGCGAATCGCCAACGAGGGGCGCCAAAGCCGGGTAGGCTGAAAAGGAAGGCGGTCCGAACGAAGACGCTAGCCCAGAGGTATTATACAAAGCCTCACTCCGTGATCATCATGTTGGGGAATGTAGTAATTTCAAAAAATTCCTACGCACACGCAAGATCATGGTGATGCATAGCAATGAGAGGGGAGAGTGTTGTCCATGTACCCTCGTAGACCGACAGTGGAAGCGTTATAACAATGCGGTTGATGTAGTCGTACGTCTTCACGGCCCGACCGATAAGCACCGAAACTACGGCACCTCCGAGTTCTAGCACACGTTCAGCTCGATGACGATCCCCGGACTCCAATCCAGCAAAGTCTTGGGGATGAGTTCCGTCAGCACGACGGCGTGGTGACGATCTTGATGTTCTACCGTCGCAGGGCTTCGCCTAAGCACCGCTACGATATGACCGAGGTGGAATATGGTGGAAGGGGGCACCGCACACGGCTAAGGAACAATCACGAACATCAACTTGTGTGTCTTGGGGTGCCCCCTTTCCCCCGTATATAAAGGAGGGAGGGGGGAGGGGCGGCCGGCCCCTAGGGGTGCGCCTGGAGGAGTCCTACTCCCATAGGGAGTAGGACTCCCCCCTCTTGCCTTGTTGGAGAAGGAAAGGCGAAGGGGAAAGAGGAAAGGGGGGCGCCGCCCCCCCTTCCTTGTCCTATTCGGACTAGGGGGGAGGGGGCGCGCGGCCTGCCCTGGCCGGCCCTCCTCTTCTCCCTTAGGGCCCATGTAGGCCCATTAACCCCCGGGGGGTTCCGGTAACCCCCCGGTACTCCGGTAAAATCCCGATTTCACCCGGAACGATTCCGGTATCCAAATATAGGCTTCCAATATATCAATCTTTATGTATCTACCGTTTCGAGACTCCTCGTCATGTCCGTGATCACATCCGGGACTCTGAACAACCTTTGGTACATCAAAACATATAAACTCATAATGAAACTATCATCGTAACGTTAAGCGTGCGGACCCTACGGGTTCGAGAACAATGTAGACATGACCGAGACACATCTCTGGTCAATAACCAATAGCGGAACCTGGATGCTCATATTGGATCCTACATATTCAACAAAGATCTTTATCGGTCCGACCGCATAACAACATACGTTGTACCCTTTGTCATCGGTATGTTACTTGCCCGAGATTCGATCGTCGGTATCTCAATACCTAGTTCAATCTTGTTACCGGCAAGTCTCTTTACTCGTTCCGTAATACATCATCTCGCAACTAACTCATTAGTTGCATTGCTTGCAAGGCTTAAGTGATGTGCATTACCGAGAGGGCCTAGAGATACCTCTCCAACAATCGGAGTGACAAATCCTAATCTCGAAATACGCCAACCCATCATGTACCTTCGGAGACACCTGTAGAGCTCCTTTATAATCACCCAGTTACGTTGCGATGTTTGGTAGTACACAAAGTGTTCCTCCGGCAAACGGGAGTTGCATAATCTCATAGTCATAGGAACATGTATAAGTCATGAAGAAAGCAATAGCAACAAACTAAATGATCAAGTGCTAAGATAACGAAATGGGTCAAGTCAATCACATCATTCTTCTAATGATGTGATTTTGTTAATTAAATGACAACTCATGTCTATGGCTAGGAAACATAACCATCTTTGATCAACGAGCTAGTCAAGTAGAGGCATACTAGTGACACTCTGTTTGTCTATGTATTCACACATGTATCATGTTTCCGGTTAATACAATTCTAGCATGAATAATAAACATTTATCATGATATAAGGAAATAAATAATAATTTTATTATTGCCTCTAGGGTATATTTCGTTCAGTCTCCCAGACAATCTAAGCACATGCTCACTGCTTGAGCTATTCTCCTCCATCTTTTTTAGCTATAGAACTTGTTGGAGACTTCATATCTCTCAAATCGGGTATTTGCTTGAAATATTAACTTCAACTCCTAGAACATCTCATATGGTCCATGACATTCATGAAGTCCCGATTCTAAGCCGTTAAGCATGGTGCACTTAAACTATCAAGTAGTCATCATATTGAGCTTGCCAAACGTTCATAATGTCTGCTTTTGCTCCTGCAATCAGTCTGTCACCTAGCGGTGCATCAAGGACATAATTCTTCTGTGCAGCAATGAGGATATACCTCAGATCACGGATCCAATCCGCATCATTGCTACTAACATCTTTCAACTTCGTTTTCTCTAGGAACATATCAAAATAAACACAGGGAAGGAACAACGCGAGCTATTGATCTACAACATAATTTGCAAAATACTATCAAGACTAAGTTCATGATAAATTTAAGTTCAATTAATCATATTACTAAAGAACTCCCACTTAGATAGACATCCCTCTAATCCTCTAAGTGATTACGTGATCCATATCAACTACACCATGTCCGATCATCACGTGAGATGGAGTAGTTTCAATGGTGAACATCACTATGTTGATCATATCTACTATATGATTCACGCTCGACCTTTCGGTCTCAGTGTTCCGAGGCCATATCTGTTATATGCTAGGCTCGTCAAGTTTAACCTGAGTATTCCACGTGTGCAACTGTTTTGCACCCGTTGTATTTGAACGTAGAGCCTATCACACCCGATCATCACGTGGTGTCTCAGGACGAAGAACTTTCGCAACGGTGCATACTCAGGGAGAACACTTATACCTTGATAATTTAGTGAGAGATCATCTTATAAAGCTACCGTCGAACTAAGAAAAATAAGATGTATAAAAGATAAACATCACATGCAATCAAAATATGTGATATGATATGGCCATCATCATCTTGTGCATTTGATCTCCATCTCCAAAGCATCGTCATGATTTCCATCGTCACTGGCATGAAACCATGATCTCCATCATCTTGATCTATATCAATGTGTCGTCATATGGTCGTCTCGCCAACTATTGCTCTTGCAACTATTGCTATCGCATAACGATAAAGTAAAGCAATTATTTGGCACTTGCATCTTATGCAATAGAGAGACAACCATAAGGCTTTTGCCAGTTTACGGTAATTTCAACAAAACATGATCATCTCATACAACAACTTATATCTCATCACGTCTTGACAATATCACATCACAACATACCCTGCAAAAACAGGTTAGACGTCCTCTACTTTGTTGTTGCAAGTTTTACGTGGCTGCTACGGGCTTAGCAAGAACCGTTCTTACCTACACATCAAAACCACAATGATAGTTTGTCAAGTTGGTGCTGTTTTAACCTTCGCAAGGACCGGGTGTAGCCACACTCGGTTCAACTAAAGTTGGAGAAACTGACACCCGCTAGTCACCTATGTGCATAGCACGACGGTAAAACCAGTCTCGCATAAGCGTACGCGTAATGTCGGTCTGGGCTGCTTCATCCAACAATACCGCCGAACCAAAGTATGACATGCTGGTAAGCAGTATGACTTATATCGCCCACAACTCACTTGTGTTCTACTCGTGCATATTACATCAACGCATAAAACCAGGCTCGGATGCCACTGTTGGGGAACGTAGTAATTTCAAAAAAATTCCTATGCACACGCAAGATCATGGTGATGCATAGCAACGAGAGGGTAGAGTGTTGTCCATGTACCCTCGTAGACCGACAGCGGAAGCGTTATAACAACGCGGTTGATGTAGTCGTACGTCTTCACGGCCCGACCAATCAAGCACCGAAACTACGACACCTCCTAGTTCTAGCACATGTTTAGCTTGATGACGATCCCCGGACTCCGATCCAGCAAAGTGTCGGGGATGAGTTCCGTTAGCACGACGGCGTGGTGACGATCTTGATGTTCTAGAGTCACAGGGCTTCGCCTAAGCACCGCTACGATATGATCGAGGTGGAATATGGTGGAAGGGGGCATTGCACACGGCTAAGGAACGATCACGAAGATCAATTTGTGTGTCCTGGGGTGCCCCCTTGCCCCTGTATATAAAGGAGGGAGGGGGGAGGTGCGGCCGGGCCCTAGGGGTGCGCCTGGAGGAGTCCTGCTCCCACCGGGAGTAGGACTCCCCCTCTTGCCTTGTTAGAGAAGGAAAGGGGAAGGGGAAAAAGGAAAGGGGGGCGCCGCCCCCCTTCCTTGTCCTATTCGGACTAGGGGGAGAGGGGGCGCGCGGCATTCCCAAGCCGGCCCTCCTCTTCTCCCTTAGGGCCCATGTAGGCCCATTAACCCCCGGGGGGGTTCCGGTAACCCCCCGGTACTTCGGTAAAATCCCGATTTCACCCGAAACAATTCCGATATCCAAATATAGGCTTCCAATATATCAATCTTTATGTCTCGACCATTTCGAGACTCCTCGTCATGTCCGTGATCACATCCAGGACTCCGAACAACCTTTGGTACATCAAAACATATAAACTCATAATGAAACTATCATCGTAACGTTAAGCGTGCGGACCCTACGGGTTCGAGAACAATGTAGACATGACCGAGACACGTCTCTGGTCAATAATCAATAGCGGAACCTGGATGCTCATATTGGCTCCTACATATTCTACGAAGATCTTTATCGGCCAGACCGCATAACAACATACATTGTTCGCTTTGTCATCGGTATGTTACTTGCCCAAGATTCGATCGTCGGTATCTCAATACCTAGTTCAATCTCGTTACCGGCAAGTCTCTTTACTCGTTCCGTAATACATCATCTCGCAACTAACTCATTAGTTGCATTGCTTGCAAGGCTTAAGTGATGTGCATTACCGAGAGGGCCCAGAGATACCTCTCCGACAATCGGAGTGACAAATCCTAATCTCGAAATACGCCAACCCAACATGTACCTTTGGAGACACCTGTAGAGCTCCTTTATAATCACCCAGTTACGTTGTGACGTTTGGTAGCATACAAAGTGTTCCTCCGGCAAATGGGAGTTGCATAATCTCATAGTCATAGGAACATGTATAAGTCATGAAGAAAGCAATAGCAACAAACTAAACGATCAAGTGCTAAGTAAACGGAATGGGTCAAGTCAATCACCTCATTCTCCTAATGATGTGATCTCGTTAATCAAATGACAACTCATGTCTATGGCTAGGAAACATAACCATCGTTGATCAACGAGCTAGTCAAGTAGAGGCATACTAGTGACACTCTGTTTGTCTATGTATTCAAACATGTATCATGTTTCAGGTTAATACAATTCTAGGATGAATAATAAAAATTTATCATGATATAAGGAAAAAAATAATAACTTTATTATTGCCTCTAGGGCATATTTCATTCACATCATATTTTAAAACGTAATAACACCCATGTTTCGATGAAGGAAAAGCGCTCACCGGACTATATCCGGAGAGGTCGCTGATACGTCTCCAACGTATCTATAATTTTTGATTGCTCCATGCTATATTATCTACTGTTTTGGACTATATTGGGCTTTATTTTCCACTTTTATATTATTTTTGGGACTAACCTGTTAACCGGAGGCCCAGCCCAGAATTGTTGTTTTTTTGCCTATTTCAGTGTTTCGAAGAAACGGAATATCAAACAGAGTCCAAACAGAATAATCCTTTCTGGAACGTGATTTTCTTCCCGAATATGACCCAGTAGACTTGGACCCTACGCCAAGTAAGCTTCGAGGTGGGCACGAGGTAGGGGGGCGCGCCCTACACCCCCAGGCGCTTCCCCCACCCTCGTGGGCCCACTTAAGCTCCACCGACGTACTTCTTCCTCCTATATATATCCACGTACCCCCAAACGAACAGAGACAGAGCCAAAAACCTAATTCTACCGCCGCAACTTTCTGTATCCACGAGATCCCATCTTGGTGCCTATTTCGGAGCTCCGCCGGAGAGGGCCGTCATCACGGAGGGCTTCTACATCATGATAGCCTCTCCGATGAAGTGTGAGTAGTTTACCTCAGACCTTCGGGTCCATAGTTATTAGCTAGATGGCTTATTCTCTCTTTTTGGATCTCAATACAATGTTCTCCCCCTCTCTCATGGAGATCTATTCGATGTAATCTTCTTCCTTTTGCGGTGTGTTTGTTCAGACCGATGAATTGTGGGTTTATGATCAAGTCTATCTATGAATAATATTTGAATCTTTTCTAAATTCTTTTTATGTATGACCTGTTATCTTTGCAAGTCTTCGAATTATCCGTTTGGTTTGGCCGACTTGATTGGTAGTTCTTGCCATGGGAGAAGTGTTTAGCTTTGGGTTCGATCTTGCGGTGTCCTTTCCCAGTGACAGAAGGGGAAGCAAGGCACATATTGTATTGTTGCCATCGAGGATAACAAGATGGGGTTTATTTCATAGTGCATGAATTTATCTCTCTACATCATGTCATCTTGCTTAAAGCGTTACTCTGTTTTTAACTTAATACTCTAGATTCATGCTGGATAGCGGTCGATGAGTGGCGTAATAGTAGTAGATGCAGAATCATTTTGATCTACTTGTCACGGACGTGATGCCTATATACATGATCATGCCTAGATATTCTCATAACTATGCTCAATTCTGTCAATTGCTCAATAGTAATTTGTTCACCCACCGTAGAATACTTATGCTCTTGAGAGATGCCACTAGTGAAACCTATGGCCCCGGGTCTATTCTCATCATATCAATCTCCATCACTTTAATCTTCCTTTGCTTTTTTACTTTGCTTTTTACTTTTCACTTTGCATCTCTATGCCAAAAATACCAAAAATATTATCTCTATCAAATCTCACTCTCGTAAGTGACCGTGAAGGGATTGACAACCCCTAATCGTGTTGGTTGCGAGTAGCTATCATTTTGTGCAGGTACGAGGGAGCTGAGCATGGCCTCCTACTGGATTGATACCTTGGTTTCAAAAACTGAGGGAAATACTTACGCTACTCTGCTGCATCATCCTCTCTTCGGGGAAAACCAATGCAAGCTCAAGAGGTAGCAAGAAGAATTTCTGGCACCGTTGACGGGGAGTCTACGCAAAAAGTCAACATACCAAGTACCCATCCCAATCCCTATCTCTCGCATTACATTAGTTGCCATTTGGCTCTCGTTTTCCTCTCCCCCACTTCACCCTTGCCATTTTATTCGCCCTCTCTTTTCTCCTTCTCCTTCTCCTTCTCCTTCTCCGTTTTCCTTTTTATTGCTTGCCTTTTGTTTGCTCATGTGTTCGATTGCTTGTTTGTCATGATGGCTCAAGATACTACCAAATTGTGTGACTTCACCAATACCAATAATAATGATTTCCTTAGCACTCCGATTGCTCCTCTTGCCAATACTGAATCTTGTGAAATCAATATTGCTTTGTTGAATCTTGTTATGAAAGATCAATTCGCCGGCCTTCCTAGTGAAGATGTCGCTACTCATCTGAATAGCTTCGTTGATTTATGTGATATGCAAAAGAAAAAAGATGTCAATAATGATGTCGTTAAATTGAAGCTATTTCCTTTTTCGCTTAGAGATCGTGCTAAAGCTTGGTTTTCGTCTTTGCCTAAAAATAGTATTGATTCTTGGAACAAGTGCAAAGATGCTTTTATCTCTAAGTATTTTCCTCCCTCTAAGATCATCTCTCTTAGAAACGATATTATGAATTATAAGCAACTTGATCATGAACATGTTGCACAAGCTTGGGAGAGAATGAAATTAATGATACGTAATTGCCCTACTCATGGTTTAAATTTGTGGATGATTATACAAATTTTTTATGCCGGATTGAATTTTGCTTCTAGAAATCTTTTAGATTCGGGCGCAGGAGGCACTTTTATGGAAATCACTTTAGGAGATTCTACTAAACTCCTAGATAATATAATGGTTAATTATTCTCAATGTCATACTGAAAGATCTTCTAATAAAAAAGTGCATGCTATAGAAGAAATCAATGTTTTGAGTGGAAAGATGGATGAACTTATGAAATTATTTGCTACTAAGAGTGTTTCTTCTGATCCTAATGATATGCCTTTCTCTACTTTGGTTGAGAATAACAATGAATCTATGGATGTGAATTTTGTTTGTAGGAATAATTTTGGTAACAACGCGTATAGAGGGAATTTTAATCCTAGGCCTTATCCTAGTAATCCTTCTAATAATTATGGGAATTCCTACAACAACTCTTATGGAAATTATAACAAGATGCCCTCTGAATTTGAGAATAGTGTTAAAGAGTTTATGAATTCACAAAAGAATTTTAATGCTTTGCTTGAAGAGAAACTTCTTAAAGTTGATGATTTGGCTAGGAACGTTGATAGATTTTCTCTTGAGGTTGATTCTTTAAATCTTAGATCTATTCCTCCTAAGCATGATATCAATGAGTCTCTCAAGAATTTCCATTGATGAGTGCAAGGAAAGAACCGCTAGGATGCGTGCTTCCAAAGATGCCTTTATTAAAGCGTGTTTTTCCAATTCCTATGAAAATCAAGATGAAGATCTAAAAGTTATTGATGTGTCCCCTATCAAATCTTTGTTTTGCACTATGAATCTTGATGAAACTAAATATGATCTTCCTTTACCTAGAAGGCGTTCTAAAAATTCGGAGTATTTAGATCTTTATGATGAAATTGATGAAAGTGGGATTGAAAGAAATAAAAATCTAGATGTTGCTAAACCCACTATATTGGATTTCAAGGAATTTAATTATGAAAGTTGTTCTTTGATTGATTGTATTTCCTTGTTGCAATCCGTGCTAAATTATCCACATGCTTATAGTCAAAATAAAACCTCACCGAACATATTGTTAATGCCTTGATGCAATCTTATGAAGAAAAACTTGTGTTGAAAGATTCTATCCCTAGAAAACTCTATGATGAGTGGGAACCAACTATTAAAATTAAAATTAAAGATCATGAGTTTTATGCTTTGTGTTATTTGGGTGCTAGTGTCTCCACTATCCCCAAAACTTTGTGTGATTTGCTAGATTTCCGTGATCTTGGTGATTGCTCTTTAAACTTACATCTCACGGATTCTATTATTAAGAAAACTATGGGAAGGATTAATGATGTTCTTATTGTTTCAAATAGGAATTATGTGCCCGTAGATCTCATTGTTCTTGATATAGATTGCAATCCTTCTTGCCCTATTATTCTTGGTAGACCTTTCCTTAGAACGGTCGGTACGATTATTGATATGAAGGAAGGGAATATTAGATTCCAATTTCCATTAAAAAAGGGCATGGAACTATTTCCAAGAAAGAAAATGAAATTTCCATATAAAACTATCATGAGAGCCACTTATGGATTGCCTTCCAAAGATGGCAATACCAAGATCTATCCTCGCTTTTATGCCTAGCTAGGAGCGTTAAACGATAGCGCTTGTTGGGAGGCAACCCAATTTTTTTTTAGTTTTTTGTGTTTTTCTTCTGTTAGGGAATAAATAACCCATCTACATTCTGTTTGGATGTGTTTTTGTGTTTTAATTAGTGTTTGTGCCAAGTTAGACCTATTGGATCTTCTTGGATGATAGTTATTTGATCTTGCTGTAATTTCCAGAAACTTTGCGTTCAGTGCCGAATTATTAAAAATCATCAGAACGTGATAAAATACTGATTCCAATTGATCCTGATCAATAAACAAATTTTCTAGGTCGTCCAATTTTGGTAGATGTTTTGGAGTTCCAGAAGTTTGCGTTAGTTACAGATTACTACAGACTGTTCTGTTTTTGACAGATTCTGTTTTTCGTGTGTTGTTTGCTTATTTTGATGAATCTATGGTTAGTAAAATAGTTTATAATCCATAGAGAAGTTGGAATACAGTAGGTTTAACACCAATATAAATAAATAATTAGTTCATTACAGTATCTTGAAGTGGTCTTTTGTTTTCTTTCTCTAACGGAGCTCACGAGATTTCTATTGAGTTTTGTGTTGTGAAGTTTTCAAGTTTTGGGTGAATTCTTTTGATGGATTATGGAACAAGGAGTGGCAAGAGCCTAAGGTTGGGGATGCCCATGGCAACCCCAAGATAATCCAAGGACACCAAAAAGTCAAAGCTTGGGGATGCCCCGGAAGGTATCCCCTCTTTCATCCACTTCCATCGGTAATTTACTTGGAGCTATATTTTTATTCACCAACATGATATCTGTCTTGCTTGGAGCGTCTTGTATTATTTGTGTCTTTGTTTGTTAGTGTTCCACAATCATCCTTGCTGTACACACCTTTTGAGAGAGCCATACATGAATTAGAATTTGATAGAATACTCTATGTGCTTCACTTATATCTTTTGAGCTAAGTAGTTTTGCTCTATGTGCTTCACTTATATCTTTTGAGCGTTATAATTTTGCTCTATGTGCTTCATTTAGATCTTTTAGAGCACGGTGGTGGTTTGTTTTAAATAAACTATTGATCTCTCATGCTTCACTTAAATTATTTTGAGAGTCTTATTAGAATGGTAATTTGCTTAATAATAACATGCTTGGTATTCAAGACTTGTGAAACTTTCTTTTGAGTGCGTTGAATACTAAGAAAAGTTGGATGCTTGATATTTGTTTTGAGATATGGAGGTAGTAATATCAAAGTCATGCTAGTAGAGTAATTATGAATTTGAAAAGTGCTTGAGTTAAAGTTTGCAAGTCCTGTAGCATGCACATATGGTAAACGTTATGCAACAAATTTGAAACATGAGGTGTTATTTGATTGTCCTCCTTATGAGTGGCGGTCGGGGACGAGTGATGGTCTTTTCCTACCAATCTATCCCCCTAGGAGCATGCGCGTAATGCTTTGGTTTTTGATGGCTTGTAGATTTTGCAATAAGTATATGAGTTCTTTATGACTAATGTTGAGTCCATGGATTATACGCACTCTCACCCTTCCATCATTGCTAGCCTCTTCGGTACCGTGCATTGCCCTTTCTCACATTGAGAGTTGGTGCAAACTTCGCCGGTGCATCCAAACCCCGTGATATGATACGCTCTTTCACACATAAACCTCCTTATATCTTCCTCAAAACAGCCACCATACCTACCTATTATTGCCTTTCCATAGCCATTCGGAGATATATTGCCATGCAACTTTCCACCATCCAGTTTATCATGACACATTCATCATTGTCGTATTGCTTAGCATGATCATGTAGTTGACATAGTATTTGTGGCAAAGCCACCGTTCATAATTCTTTCATACTTGTCACTCTTGATTCATTGCATATCCCGATACACCGCCGGAGGCATTCATATATATAGAGTCATACTTTGGTCTAGTATAGAGTTGTAATCATTGAGTTGTAAATAAATAGAAGTGTGATGATCCTCATTCAATAGAGCATTGTCCCCAAAAAAGAGAAAGGCTAAAGAAAAAAAAATAAGGCCCAAAAAATAATAAAAATTAAAAAGGGGCAATGCTACTATCCTTTTTCCACACTTGTGCTTCAAAGTAGCACCATGATATAGCGAGTCTCATATATTGTGCTTCAAAGTAGCACCATGTTTTTCATATAGAGAGTCTCATATATTGTCACTTTCATATACTAGTGGGAATTTTTCATTATAGAACTTGGCTTGTATATTCCAACAATGGGCCTCCTCAAGTGCCCTAGGTCTTCGTGAGAAAGCAAGTTGGATGCACACCCACTTAGTTTCTTTTGTTGAGCTTTCATACATTTTATAGCTCTAGTGCATCCGTTGCATGGCAATCCCTACTCCTTGCATTAACATCAATCGGTGGTCATCTCCATAGCCCATTGATTAGCCTCATTGATGTGAGACTTTCTCCTTTTTCTCTTCTCCACATAACCCCCATCATTATATTCTATTCCACCCATAGTGCTATATCCGTGGCTCACGCTCATGTATTGCGTGAAAGTTTATGAGTTTGAAATTATTAAGGTATGAAACAATTGCTTGGCTTGTCATCGGGGTTGTGCATGATGAGAGCATTCTTGTGTGATGAAAATGGAGCATAACTAAACTATATGATTTTGTAGGGATGAACTTTCTTTGGACATGTTACTTTGAGAAAACATAATTGCTTTGTTGGTTTGCTTGAAGTATTATTATTATTTATGTCAATATGGACTTTTGTCTTGAATCTTTCTAATCTGAATATTCATACCACAATTAAGAAATTTTGCATTTAAATTATGCCAAGTAGCACTCCGCATCAAAAATTCTCTTTTTATCATTTACCTACTCGAGGACGAGCAGGAATTAAACTTGGGGATGCCTGATAAGTCTCCAATGTATCTATCATTTTTGATTGCTCCATGCTATATTATCTACTGTTTTGGACTATATTGGGCTTTATTTTCCACTTTTATATTATTTTTGGGACTAACCTATTAACCGGAGGCCCAGCCCAGAATTGTTGTTTTTTTGCCTATTTCAGTGTTTCGAAGAAACGGAATATCAAATGGAGTCCAAACAGAATAATCCTTTCTGGAACGTGATTTTCTTCCCGAATATGACCCAGGAGACTTGGACCCTACGCCAAGGAAGCTTCGAGGTGGGCACGAGGTAGGGGGGCGTGCCCTACACCCCCAGGCACGCCCCCACCCTCGTGGGCCCACCGAAGCTCCACCGACGTACTTCTTCCTCCTATATGTACCCACGTACCCCCAAACGAACAGAGGTGGAGCCAAAAACCTAATTCCACCGCCGCAACTTTCTGTATCCACGAGATCCCATCTTGGGGCCTGTTCCGGAGCTCCGCCGGAGAGGGCCGTCATAACGGAGGGCTTCTACATCATCATAGCCTCTCCGATGAAGTGTGAGTAGTTTACCTCAGACCTTTGGTTCCATAGTTATTAGCTAGATGGCTTCTTCTCTCTTTTTGGATCTCAATACAATGTTCTCCCCCTCTCTCGTGGAGATCTATTCGATGTAATCTTCTTCTTTTTGCGGTGTGTTTGTTGAGACCGATGAATTGTGGGTTTATGATCAAGTCTATCTATGAATAATATTTGAATCTTTTCTGAATTCTTTTATGTATGATTGGTTATCTTTGCAAGTCTCTTCGAATTATTCGTTTGGTTTGGCCGACTAGATTGGTAGTTCTTGCCATGGGAGAAGTGTTTAGCTTTGGGTTCGATCTTGCGGTGTCCTTTCCTAGTGATAGAAGGGGAAGCAAGGCACGTATTGTATCATTGCCATCGAGGATAACAAGATGGGGTTTATTTTATATTGCATGAATTTATCTCTCTACATCATGTCATCTTGCTTAAAGCGTTACTTTGTTTTTAACTTAATACTCTAGATGCATGCTGGATAGCCGTCGATGAGTGGAGTAATAGTAGTAGATGCAGAATCGTTTCGATCTACTTGTCACGGACATGATGCCTATATACATGATCATGCCTAGATATTCTCATAACTATGCTCAATTCTGTCAATTGCTCAACAGTAATGTGTTCACCCACCGTAGAATACTTATGCTCTTGAGAGAAGCCACTAGTGAAACCTATAGCCCCCGGGTCTATTCTCATCATATCAATCTCCATCACTTTAATCTTGATTTTCTTTTTACTTTGCTTTTTTACTTTTCACTTTGCATCTCTATACCAAAAATACCAAAAATATTATCTCTATCAGATCTCACTCTCGTAAGTGACCATGAAGGGATTGACAACCCCTAATCGCGTTGGTTGCGAGTAGCTATCGTTATGTGCAGGTACGAGGGAATTGAGCGTGGCCTCCTACTAGATTGATACCTTGGTTCTAAAAAACTGAGGGAAATACTTACGCTACTCTGCTACATCATCCTCTCCTCTTCGGGGAAAACCAACGCAAGCTCAAGAGGTAGCAGTCGCCGGTCACGCCTCTACTAGCCGGGCTCCGGGGCCAGACACAGAGGTGGAAGCTAACACAGGGCACCCGCCAGATGCTCCTCCGACAGAGGATGCAGATAAAATATCCGCTACAAATTCAAAGTGGAGAGCGCCATGAATCACAGGCGTCGCCAGGCCATACTCCGTGACGCTTGTTTCTCCCAAGAGGCTTTTGATGCCTTCAACTCATGAGACGCGTACATCCGCGCTGCTCAAAATGGTCTTGCTAGAGCCACGGATTAGTATGTAAAGGATATACGAGTAAGAAAATTTGATGATTATATATATCAGTAGCCCCTGAGACTTGAAACAGTTGACACAACTGATTTAAGGATCATTATTTGTGCAGGTACTTACAGAGAAGAATACCCAATTGTCTCAAGAGCTAGAAGAATGCAAAGCCCAACTTCAGGCCGCAGTTGCCGCAGGAAAAGAGTCCAAGATGGCCCCTGCTGGTAACTATTATTTTCATTGCAAAGAATGGCAGGTACTAGAGAGTATGCAACATGCATGCAAATCTGACAATAGATGTTGCAGATGACTCCGGAGCAAATCCGGACGCTGTGCCAGGGGATGCGCAACGTGTTTATCGACAGCTAAATGTTGGTGAGCGCGCGCTTATGCGCGTCATTCAGGAGAAAAATATTCTCCAAGACGCCAATACCCAGCTGAGTGTGGAACTAAAGGATGTTTGCGCCCAGCTGTCGAACTCCGTGAAGGAGAATAAGCGGCATCGACACAACATTTTCAGTAAGTGCTTGAACGAACTTTAAAAAGAGTTCAGCGAAGAAGATGGCTAACAGAGTTGTGTCTGCAGGTATGCTGACGGGTCGTCCCGCGGAGGAGATGCCTAGGTCTGCGGATGATCTTCTACCAGAGCTCTCACAACTGCATGAACAAGTTCGGCAGGTGATGCAAGGTATTGCCCAGGCCATGTGGCCATCCGTCTCCCTGCCCGAAGGCATTGGAGAGCTTGCGGAGAAGCTCAAGGGAGCGCGACGGTGCTTCCGATTAAGGAAGATATCAGCCTGCCGTCAAGGTGCCAGGGAAGCCTGGGCCATGGTGAAGACACAGTATACCAAGGCTAACCCAAACCACATGGCCGAGGTCGGACCTGTGGGGCCCGATGGGAAAGAAATCCCTGTTAGTTTGGTGTATCACCAAGTAGAATTAGCCGCAAAGTATTCCCAACAGGATTGTAGGCTAGACAATCTGTTGGATGGCATACAAGAAGAATTTAATCACTCTAAGTGACTGTGTAATTTAAATGACATGTAGAATGTCTCTAGCCAGATTATAAATCATTTGTCATGGTGGAACTTTTTTCTTAGACCTCGGGACCCGATAGTCCGGAGTGTATCCGAATACCCGCTCAGTTATGTAAAAACCGGGGTACGCGTGGAGACCAGGCGTAGGGGTCATAAGTGCTTGAACAGACAAGTACCCAACTAGTTATGTTATATACATGGATAGTAAGAAACATCTTCCAGGGAGAATAGTTCCGTTAAGGGTTCCTTTCCCTGGGTACGCATGCCCTAATGTGCATGTCCGAACCGCGAGAAAAGATGCAGGAAAAAACATCTGGGGGCAAGTCGAAAAAATAGATAAAAGTCATCTTTTGTTCATCGACTGAATATTCCCTTAAGAATGCTAGCTTTCGGCTTCACCCAGTCTGAGGTACACATCCGGCTGACCCGGTAGTAATAATCGCAGAGGTGCTCCCCTTATGCCCTAGCCGAATTAATGGGAACGTAGGGCACAAATACAAGAGCCAGGCAACCCAGCTTGGCCAAAACTTAAGTCATATCGATGCATATAATGGCGAAAAAAGGTACATGCAGAAGAATAACACATGTGAGGGGCATGAAGCCCAGAAAAATAATTAAGCTTCTATGTAAGAAGCCCCCAGGTATAATGAGTGCGGTAGCACATCAAGATTGTGTAGACAAGACACAAATTAGCCTTTTAAGGCCGTGAGGAGAAAGAAGAAAAAAGAGAGAGGAGACAAATAACGGATATGCAAAAAATGGACAGGGGTAAGGAGAGGAACATAGAGTCCGGCACTAGGCGTAGAATCTTCGGAGTCTGGCAGCGTTCCATGGGTTTGGCTCAAGTCGATTGTCCGATGCATCCCGCAAACGGTACGCTCCGCCGGTCAGAACTTGGTCGATAATGAAGGGACCTTCCCATTTGGGCTTGAGCTTGTTCTTTTTCTTCTCCGGCAGGCGTAGAACTAACTCGCCAATGTTATAAGTTTTGTCCGGTACTTCTCTGCTTTGGTATCTTCGAGCCTGTTGCTGATAGAATGCAGAACGGGCTTTTGCCACATCACGCTCCTCCTCGAGGGCATCCAAACTGTCCTGCCGATCCAGCTTGGCCTCTCTTTCTTCATACATGCGCACTCGAGGTGAGTCATGAATTATGTCGCAGGGCAGAACCGCCTCTGCGCCGTACACCATAAAGAACGGTGTGTATCCGGTAGTGCGATTCGGCGTGGTCCGCAGCCCCCAGAGTATGGAGTCGAGCCCCTCTACCAAGTGCGTGTTAGATTCCTCGAAGGACCGCACTAATCTGGGTTTGATGCCGCTCATGATAAGACCATTTGCTCGCTCGACTTGACCGTTAGTTTGTGGGTGATAGACAGAAGCATAATTGAGCTTGATGCCCATGTTGTTGCACCATAGTTTTACCTCGTCGGCCATGAAGTTCGTGCCGTTGTTAGTGATGATGCTGTGGGGGACGCCATAACAGTGTACAACCCCGGATATGAAGTCTATCACCGGTCTGGATTCAGCCGTTTTAACGGGTTTGGCTTCTATCCATCTGGTGAATTTATCCACCATGACCAGTAAGTATTTTTTCTTATGGGTTCCCCCTTTAAGGGGTCCAACCATGTCGAGCCCCCAGACCGCAAAAGGCCAGGTAATGGGGATTGTTTGTAGGGCGACGGGCGGCATATGGCTTTGGTTTGCAAAAAGCTGGCAACCGACGCAGCGTTGGACCAAGTCCTGTGCATCCGCCCGGACCGTCGGCCAATAGAATCCTGTATGGAAGGCCTTACTTACAAGGGCCCGGGCTGCAGCGTGGTGGCCTCCGAGTCCGGCATGGATTTCTGCCAGAAGCTCCCGCCCTTCCTCTTCGGAGATGCACCTTTGAAGGACTCTGGTGGTGCTTTTCTTATAAAGCTCTCCCTCGTGGACCTTGTAGGCTTTAGATCGCCGCACAATGCAGCGTGCCTCATTTTGGTCCTCGGGAAGTTCCTGCCTGGTTAGGTAGGCCAGGAATGGTTCAGTCCATGGGGCGATGACGACCATTATGACGTGGGCTGAAGGTGTTATTTCGGTGGCGGAGCCTCCGATTATGTCAGAGTGTTCGGTATCTGGCGTTGTGGTCGGGTCCGGATTGTTGTTATCGGTGTCCCCTTCCCATACGATGGATGGCTTAAACAGTCTTTCCAAGAAGATGTTGGGCGGGATCGCATCGCGCTTAGCGCCGATACGGGCGAGGATATCCGCCGCCTGATTGTTTTCCCGAGCCACATGGTGGAATTCGAGCCCCTCGAACCGAGCTGACATCTTTAGGACGACGTTGCGATAAGCCACCATTTTTGGATCTTTGGCGTCAAAGTCTCCATTTATTTGGGATATTGCGAGGTTCGAGTCCCCATGCACCTCCAGGCGTCGAATGCCCATGGAAACTGCCATCCGGAGACCATGTAATAGGGCCTCGTATTCAGCTGCATTGTTGGAGTCTGTGTATAGTATTTGGAGTACATATTGGACTGTATCTTCGGTAGGGGACGTCAGGACGATGCCAGCCCCCAGACCAGGCAGCATTTTAGAGTCGTCGAAGTGCATAATCCAATTGGAGTATGCACCGTACTCTTTAGGGAGTTCGCCTTTTGTCCATTCGGCGACAAAATCGGCCAATACCTGCGACTTAATGGCTCGCCGAGATTTATATGTTATGTCAAACGGGGGGAGCTCAATGGCCCATTTGGCAATCCAGCCCATGGCGTCGTGGTTGTTTATTATATCATTCGGTGGCACTTCCGAGGCCACTGTAACTAAACACTCTAGGAAGTAGTGTCGTAATTTCTAGGATGCCATGAATACCGCATATGCTATCTTTTGACAATGCGGGTACCGTGATTTGCATGGAGTGAGGACAGTGGATACATAATATACCGGCTTTTGAAGGGGGAATTTGTGTCCATCCGTTTCTCGATCGATGACGAGCACTGCGCTTACAACTTGATGAGTTGCCGCTATATATAGCAGCATTGGTTCAACGATGCTTGGCGCGGCCAGGATTGGGTTGGTGGCCAGGATGGACTTTATGTCTTCTAGTCCGGCCGTGGCCGCGTCCGTCCACTCGAAGTGTTCGGTGCGCCGAAGGAGGCGATAATGCGGTAATGCCTTTTCTCCTAAGCGGGAGATAAAGCAGCTTAGGGCCGCCATGCATCCAGTTAATTTCTGGATTTGCTTGAGGTCAGTTGGGATGGCCAACTATGTCAGGGCTCGGATTTTAGCCGGATTTGCTTCAATTCCTCTACTGGGGACGATAAAACCCAGGAGCTTTCCGGCAGGTACGCCGAAAACGCATTTTCTGGGTTGAGCTTGATGTCGTATGTTTGGAGATTGTCGAACGTGAGCCTCAAGTCGTTTATTAAAGAGTCGACATGTCTGGTTTTAACGACCACATCATCTACATATGCCTCCACTGTTTTGCCGATCTGCTTTTCCAGACATGTCTGAATCATGCATTGATACGTTGCACCGGTGTTTTTAAGCCCAAAAGGCATTGTGTTGATACAGAAGGGGCCGTATGGCGTGATGAATGCCGTTGCGTCTTGGTTGGACTCCGCCATTTTAATTTGGTGGTAGTCGGAGTATGCATTGAGGAAGCACAACGAGTCATATCGTGCGGTAGCATCGATAATTTGACCAAGGCGGGGGAGGGGGAAGGGATCCTTCGGGCAAGCCTTGTTGAGGTCCTTGAAATCGACGCATAGGTGCCAGGATTTGTCCTTCTTTGGTACCATCACCAGGTTTGCTAGCCAGTCTGGGTGTTTTATTTCTCTAATGAATCCGACCTCCAATAACTTGGCTAGTTCCTCTCCCATAGCTTGTCTCTTAGGTTCAGAGAAACGCCGAAGATTCTGCTTGACTGGCTTGAATCCTTTTAGAGTGTTAAGGCTATGCTCGGACAATCTGCATGGGATTCCTGGCATATCTGAGGGATGCCAGGAAAATATGTCCCAATTCTCGCGCAGGAACTCCCGTAGTGCGGCGTCCACAGCGGGGTTTAACTATGCCCCGATGGAGGCTGTTTTTGTGGGGTCCGTTGGGTGGACTTGGAATTTGACTATCTCGTCCGCTGGTTTGAAAGAGGTGGACTTGGATCTCTTGTCGAGTATCACGTCATCCCTGTCCACGGTGGAGCGTAGCGCAGTTAACTCCTCTACCGCGAGGGCTTCGCATAATGCCTCGAGGGCCAGTCTGGCTGTTTTATTTTTGTCGTGGAGCGCTATGTCTGGATCACTAGCTAGAGTGATGATCCCATTGGGCCCGGGCATTTTGAGCTTCATGTACCCTTAATGGGGTATGGCTTGGAAGATCGTGAATGCCTCCCGCCCTAAAAGGGCGTGGTATCCGCTACTGAACGGGGCCACTTGGATGTGATTTCTTCAGACCTATAATTCTCCGGCGTGCCGAATACCACATCTAGTGTGATTTTCCCAGTGCAACGTGCTTCCCGATTAGGGATGATTCCTCTAAAGGTTGTGCTGCTTTGCTCAATGCGGTTCCTGTCTATTTCCATTTTTTGAAGAGTTTTATCATAAATGAGATTTAGTCCGCTGCCGCCATCCATGAGCACTTTAGTGAGGCGAAAGCCGTCCACAATTGGCTCAATGCAAATGTCATAAACAGACTCCTTGAATTTTTCTGATAATTTTTCATATATAAATTATTTAATTTGGAGTTATGGTTGATTTTCTATGATTTTTAGAAGTTTAGGCAATTTTCTGGATTTTCTAATTATCTAGAATTAAACTAATTCCAGAAAATGAATTACTGCGTCAGCACTGCATCAGCATGACATAAGCGAGTCAACGGGGCGGCCCAGGTCAAACTGACCAGTGGGGCCTGCGTGTCAGTGTCTAACTAAACTAACCTAGTTTAATTAGCACTAACCTAGGTCAAACTAATTAAGTATAGACCTAAACTAGTTTAATTAGTCGGACGGGGCACGCATGTCATAGACCCAGGGGAGGTCAAATCCCCAGGTCAACCGGGGATAAACCACCGGCTGTCAAAGAGGTCAACCCGCT
Organism: Triticum aestivum; assembly: GCF_018294505.1. NCBI lineage: Eukaryota > Viridiplantae > Streptophyta > Magnoliopsida > Poales > Poaceae > Triticum > Triticum aestivum. The sequence continues at coordinate 211,571,802 of NC_057800.1, forward strand.
GGCGTTTAGCCACCGGCGAGGCCGAACGCAGCGGAGGCATCGGGAATCGCCCACAGGCGACCATTTGCGCGGCGGAGAGGCTCTACGTGACGAGGAGACTCGCCCGCGTCCAGTGGTGGTGGTGTTTGGGCTCGGGGTGGTCGGAAAAGACGCCGGCGACGATGTTGGCGGCTGCCGGAGCTCGGACGAGTTCGGGGTCGTCGCGAGGAGGCACGGTAGGAGATGCGGAGCGGTGCTGTGGGCTCCTAGGGACGTGGTGAGTGCGGTGACACGCTCAGTTTCGAGCTTACACGTCTGTGGCCACGACAGCGACATGGCCGGCGGAGCTGAACTCTCCGCCGTGATGGCCAACGGGGTTAGGGGCATCTCGAGCGACGTAGCTAGGGGGAGAAGAAAGAGGACCTCACGGCGAGTGCAGCGGTGGCCTCAGAGAGCTCGGGGGGCAGAGAGTCGAGCGCGGGGTCGCTGGCGATCTCAGAGCCTGAAGGTTGAAGAAGAGGTCGAGGAAGCCGCTGTGGGGCGCATCCGGTCGCGTGGATCGGCCGAGATGGCTTAGAGGTCGACGGTGGATCTTTCTGCCATGGTGGGAAGGCTAGGCGAGCTCGGTGGGCACGGTGGCAGCAAGCGGCGGCGATGGCAACGCTCGGTTGCGCGCGAGAGAGAGGGTTAAAGGAGGGGGCGAGAGCAGAGAGTAACGGGGAGAGGCAGAGAGGGGTCCAGGGCGACGACAAGGGAAGGATCGGGGCTCCCAGGTGGAAGCAGGAGGTGGCCGAAGCCGCACACACGCACGCCACGCCTCTCCTATGCCTACTGGCTGAAGGAAGAAGACGGGCGTGCCCCTGTGGGCTGGGCCCACAGTGTTGGGCCTGGTGGGCTGAGCCAGGTGAGCATTCTCTCTCTCTTTATGTTTCCTATTTGTTTCCTCTTTTCTAATTTTTGCAGTTTGTTTTTGATTTAGTTTTAACACGAAATCAATTTTAAACTTCATGAAAATAATTGTGTGAACTAAATGGACTTATCCAAAGCCACGCAACAATTTTTCAGAATTATTGAACATATATTTATTATATAATAAATATAGATCCAATTCAAATAATTATTGGATTGATTCAAATGGCCAAAATATATGTTTCTGAGCTCCTAAAAATATTGGTTTGAATTTTACCTCTTGCCAATATTTTTATAGAATACCAGGGACATTTTCTTGGACTCGTTTGAGAAGATTTTAAAGTTGGTTATTTTTGAACTAATTTCCGAGGGTTTCAACAAACCTCAGTTCAACTTTCAGAAATTTTAGACATGATGCGTGAGTGCAGATGCAACTATTTCAGTCAGGTATTCTGGGGCTGTGACAATGGCCGCCAAGTCAGCGAAGTGTGCTATGTCACGGTGACTTATGGCGTTAAGGATTCCCTTGTCTATGCAATTATTGCAGAAGAATGAGATTGCGTCTTCCTCGCGACAGCCCTTGACCTTGTTCATTACAAGGAGGAATCTGGGCCAATAGTGATGTACTATTTCCTGGGGCTCTTGTCTACTGTGGGAGAGATCGCTTATATCTGGGTGGGTGGGCGAATTTGAGTCCGAACCCTGACCCGATGTGAGGCCTAGGGGCAGGGGAGTTTCCGATCTTGGAAGTTCGGTCTACGGGATGTTTCCCGATAGGTCTGGCCCGCTGCCTGATTCTAGGATCAAGGCTTGGGTAAATGGGTATCCGGCTCGGAGAGCTCGGGAATCTAGACATAGTTTGTCCTCAAGATAGAGGAAGAATTGCCGCATTGTTCCTCCACCACCGCTATCTGATGGGTGACCGACGAAGAGTTAATCTCCCTTTGGTCGGGTTTAAGCCCAATCCGATCATAGTCTATAGCGACTCCCAAAGCGGCGATGCGATCCAAGAGCTCATTTAGGCAAGAGAGCTCCATTGGATCCATCTGCTCGGCAAGTTCCGAGCCGACGAGGAGGCTGTTTTCGATGACCCGAGAAGTCATCATCGGCGCAGCAGCCGAACGGGCGGTCATGACGAAACCGCCTAGCCGAAGAGTTTGGCTGACAGCCAGGGCTCCTCCGGAGGTAACGTTGTCCTTGACAACGAGACGAGGCATCCTTCCTTACGGTGACAGCATAGTGGAACTCTCAATGAAAGCACCAATGTCGATGTCAACACCGGCGGATCTCGGGTAGGGGGTCCCGAACTGTGCATCTAAGGCGGATGGTAACAGGAGGCAGGGGACACGATGTTTACCCAGGTTCGAGACCTCTCGATGGAGGTAATACCCTACTTCTTGCTTGATTGATCTTGATGATATGAGTAGTACAAGAGTTGATCTACCACGAGATCGTAGAGGCTAAACCCGAGAAGCTAGCCTATGGTATGATTGTTGTTGTCCTACAGACCAAACCCTCCGGTTTATATAGACACCGGAGGGGGCTCGGGTTACACATAGTCGGTTGCGAGGGGGGAGATCTACATATCCGTATCGCCAAGCTTGCCTTCCACGCCAAGGAGAATCCCATCTGGACACGAGACGAAGTCTTCAATCTTGTATCTTCATAGTCCAACAGTCCGGCCAAAGGATATAGTGTGGCTGTCCGGATACCCCCTAATCTAGGACTCCCTCACCGCATAACAACATACATTGTTCCCTTTGTCATCGGTATGTTACTTGCCTGAGATTCGATTGTCGGTATCATCATACCTAGTTCAATCTCGTTACCGGCAAGTCTCTTTAGTCATTTCGTAATGCATCATCCCATAACTAACACATTAGTCACATTGCTTGCAAGGCTTAGAGTGATGTGCATTACCGAGAGGGCCCAAAGATACCTCTCCAACAATCGGAGTGACAAATCCTAATCTCGATATATGCCAACTCAACAAAAACTATCGGAGACTCTTGTAGAGCATCTTTATAATCACCCAGTTACGTTGTGACGTTTGATAGCACACTAAGTGTTCCTCCGGTATTTGGGAGTTGCATAATCTCATCATAGGAACATGTACAAGTCATGAAGAAAGCAATAGCAACAAACTAAACGATCATCGTGCTAAGCTAACAGATGGGTCATGTCAATCACATCATTCTCTAATGATGTGATCCCGTTAATCAAATGACAACTCATGTCTATGGCTAGGAAACTTAACCATCTTTGATCAATGAGCTAGTCAAGTAGAGGCATACTAGTGACACTCTGTTTGTCTATGTATTCACACATGCACTAAGTTTCCAGTTAATACAATTCTAGCATGAATAATAAACATTTATCATGATATAAGGAAATATAAATAACAACTTTATTATTGCCTCTAGGGCATATTTCCTTCAGTCTCCCACTTGCACTAGAGTCAATAATCTAGATTATACAGTAATGATTCTAACACCCATGGAGTCTTGGGGCTGATCATGTTTTACTCGTGAGAGAGGCTTAGTCAATGGGTCAGCAACATTCAGATCCGTATGTATCTTGAAAATCTCTAAGTCTCCCTCCTTGACTTGACCGCGAATGGAATTGAACCGTCTCTTGATGTGCTTGCTTCTGTTGTGAAATCTGGTGTTGGGACCCCGATTCCAAGTCACATCGATCTAGCCGGTAACACCTCATATCACTTTGCGGCCTCACGCACGGTATTCCCACGGGTGTCGCCTTACTTTGGCCCGGGACCGTTTGCGCCTCTTGGCTCACATATATGATTGTGTCGCTAGCATCCATATGACAAAGAACCCGGGCTGACATGGCTAGTCGTGAACCCAAAGCGGCACTAACATATGGGGACAGGCATACATGATTCACATCGAGCATGTCGGTAAGCAGCGTGTGAATCCGGGCTGTAGCACTGGGATAACAGGACTCTGGGGAACCCGGGCTGTAGCAGGCTAGGCAAGACTCCGGATGTCACCGCGTGACATTTCCCCGAAGGGACAAACACAGGAACAAAGTGAAACACATGCTGACCAGTCAAGTGTCCTGAGCAGTAGTGTTGTGCTAGCAGGACTCCGGTGAACCAGGCTGTAGCGGTCTACTATAGCTCAAGGAAGCACTAGACTACATTTCCCCATAAGAGAGGCTACCAAGGATAAACAACTAGATTGTCGGATCCCACACATAGGAATACACGTCACACGTACGCATAACATGCAAGTATGTGTTGTACAACATGGCATCACAACATAACGCAACTCATATAGATAAAGGCCCAGAAGAGCCACATAACATTAATACAAAGAGGGGTCACATGACCCAACATTCAGAGCATACAAGCTATCGAAGCATTACATGTCTGAGTATAGACAACTACAAATGGAAAAAGGTTGAGAAGCCTGATTATCTACAAGACCCTCCGAAGGTACAAGATTGTAGCTGAGGTAACAAGCTACGCGACGAAGTCCAGGTGGTACTACTAGTGAGACAGATGTCTCACCTGCAAAACATAAATAAAGCAAACGTGAGTACAAAGGTACTCAGCAAGACTTACATCAGATCCTATCATACATGCATTTGTATCAGAAGGTAATGTGGGGTTTAGTTGCAGCAAGCCAGCTTTGACACAGTGGCTATCCTGTTCTACGACAACGAGAACCTTCTTTGAGGTGAGGCAGCGCGCGCGAGTCCACTAATCACCACATCAATACAATACTATGGATTCATCCTCGTATTCTTACGAGAAAGCCATCCATAGCACTCACACTTGTCTTGAGCATTTTAGAGTATCCACTTCAAGTTGTCTATGTACCACGTAAGCATCCAAGAAGTACATAACCGAGGACATGGCTATTCGAATAGATCATGATAACCCTGCAGGGGTGTACTTCTTCACACACGCTCTCACCACTTATCGCCATGTACACGTCGTGTACCTCGGCAACCTTCAAGTGGAAGCCTAGCGAGGGTGTCGGCCATGACATGAGTAACCACACAAGTCTCTCATCCAGGTTTATCGCCTATTCGGGTTCCATCCACAAGGAGATCCGGCCGGGGTGTCGCTCATGGCCCCAAACGATGTGAGTAGGGTTCCCAAGCCCACCATCCGGGTGCCACTTGGTACGCCGTGCCACTGTGCCTAGTCTGTCCCAAGCCCACCTGGCCGGGTGCCACTTGGTAGACTACTAACACTACCTACAAATACCAGAAACTAATTGCAACTCCTGGACAGAGATCAAGTTGGCTAATAAGTCGAGAGGGGCACTTAAGCATTCCAATGTGTGGTAGTAGCTAGTCATTGGACAATATACATGGAACTGAGTGCTTAAGGACGGTTTCAGTGAGACAACCCACCATGTACTCCTACATGGCCTCTCACCACTACCTTTACCAAATCGTGTTCACACACTTAACTATCAGCACCAGAACATATCGTAACACTCCAATTCATTCCCGATGAATTAGACCCGACATACTCTAAGCAATAGCAGGCAATGCATGGTAGGAACACAACATGGCTCAATCAACTCCTACACATGCTAGTGGGTTTTAACTATTTACCGTGGCAATGACAGGTCATGCAGAGGAATGGGTTCAACTACCGCAGCATAAAGTAGCAGTTGAATCGTTGTTGTCCTAATGCAATAAATGAGAGCAGGAGCGAGAGAGTAGGATTGTATCGAAATGAACAAGGGGGTTTGCTTGCCTGGTAGATCAACAGGGGGGCACTGCTCCTCTGACAGGTACTCTGGATCGGTCTCCGGAGCAGGACCTATCGAGAAGGAACGGTGTCGATAATCAAACACAAGCATATGCAACAATATGATGCATGATCATGGCATGAGTATGTGATGTTTGTTTGAGTTAATGCATCTAACATTCATTTGCATGAAGTCCATTGGAGCCAAAGTTCCAAATGCAACTCCAAAATAAGCCTTTATAAATGCCATTCACGTGTTTCCTCATATACAGCATGTATAAGTTGGTTTTTCATGCATGAAAATGGTACAGATGGATAGATTGAATTTTTCTGATAATTTTTCATATATAAATTATTTCAATCTGAGCTACGGTTGAATTTCTATGAATTTTTGAAGTTTATATCATTTTTTGGAATTTCATAATTTATTTTAATACCAGAAAAGGATATATTGCATCAGCATGACAGCAGCATTGCATCAGCAGGTCAAAGGCGGCTGACCAGGGAAAACCTAATGTGTGGGGTCCACACGTTAGTGTCTGTGGCTAATCCTAAATTAAATTAAACCTAAACTGGTTTAGTTAATGGGGTTTGGCCCACGCGTTAGTGACTCGGGGATTTAGTTAGATGGTGATTACCCTTAAGCTAATCACCTGACCCATGGGGCCCACCTGACGGGCCGGCGAGGTCAAAGGGTCAAACCCCACCGGCGTTTAGCCGCCGGCGAGGCCGAACGCGGCGGAGGGGCTCGGAATCGCGTTTCCGGCGACCAAAAGAGCCGCTGAGACCACGGGCGAGGAGCCGGGGCCCGTCCGCGTCTTCTGGAGTAAGTGGGAGAGGCGGGGACGACCGGAGCTCGCCAGAATCGAGCTCGAGGCGGCGGCCGGAGCATGGCTTCGAGCGGGAACGGGCTACGGGGCACGGCAGGGGTTGCGGAAGGCGTCTACGGCCTCCTGGCGTTGCGCTGAGCATGGTGGCAAGCTCGGGCACTAGCTACGGTGGCCCTGGCCACAGCAGCAACATGACAGGCGGCGAGGCGCTCGCGTATGCGACGGTAGCAGGGCTACGGCACGAAATCGAGCATGGGGAAGGAGGGGAAACGGAGGAGAGCTCACAGCGGTCTCGATGGCGTCAAGCGCGAGCTCAGGGGAGGTCCAACGCGGGCGGAACGGCGACGGCGATCTCCGGCGGCCGGAGGTGAAGAAGACGGCGGTGATGGCTCCACGGGGCGTCTCCGGTTGCTTGGCTTGACGAAGACGGAGAAGGCGATGTGGTGAAGCTCGTGGACTCGTCAGAGGGGCGAGGGAACGGCAGAGAGCGTGTCGGCGGTGAGCTACGGCGACGGCAGCGCTTTGGCTGTCATGGGAGAGGCGACAGAGGCGGGAAGGAGGACAGAGAGAGTGAGAGAGGCCTGGGGGGGGGGTCGCATGGCGATGTTCGGGACGGCCAGGGCGTTCGATGGAGAGGCCAGGCAGGTAGGTGGCGTGGCGCCCATGCGCGCGGGCGGCGAGCGTGTGCCTCTCGTCCTCCTGGCGTCAGGAGGACGATGACTGGTGTTGGCAGAAGGTGGGCTGGGCCAGCCTCCTGGGTCTAAGCAGATGGGCCGCCACGTTAGTTGGCCCAGGTAAGAGCATGTAAGTGTTCCTCTAATTTTGTTTTCTTTTATATTTTTCTGACATTTGTTTGGTTTAATAAAAATACTAAACATTTTATTTTCTTATGCCAATTTTTTTCAGGCGCTGGTGGTATTATTCCAGAGCTCCTCAACTGCTGGCATAATTTTTGGACAATATTTTATTAATATAATAATATATATCCAAAGCAAATAATTACTGCATTAATTCCAAATGCCCAAAATAAATACTTATGAGCTCCTGAAAATGTTGGTTTGATTTTTATCTCTGTCCAATATTTTCAGAGAGCAACATGAGCATTTTCTTTGACCTTTTTGGAGCAATTTTTTTATTTGGGTCATTTCCAGAATGATTCTGAGGGTTTCACAAATCCCCATTTCAAATTCCAATGAAATTTAAACATGACGCAAACATGAAGGCTAGCCTAGGTCATACCAGAACTAGGGCGCCCCCACTCAAAAGAATCTCGTCCCGAGATTTAGGAGTCGGTGGAAAGAAAGTGGGGTACTCAAGTCGAAGACGATCTTCACGCTCCCAAGTAGCTTCTCTCTTGGAATGATGAGACCACTGAACCTTGAGAAACTTGATGTTATGACGTCGAGTGACACGCTCTGCTTGATCAAGAATGCGAACAGGGTACTCTCGATATGCATGGTTATCTTGGAGATCAAGCGTTTCGTGGTCCACTTCACGGATGGGATCCGAGAAGCAACGCTGAGTTGAGAGACATGGAAGACATCATGTACTCGAGAAAGATGTGGGGGTAGTTCCAACTGGTAGGCAACCTCTCCTCGTTTAGCGAGAATGCGAAAAGGACCAATGTAACGAGGAGCCAACTTGCCCTTGATACCGAAACGATGGGTACCCTTCAAGGGAGTAACCCGAAGATGCGAACTTGCTCTTCTGCCTCCTGGATCATATCCGGTCCAAAGAATTGTCTTTCACTGGTTTCTGACCAGTTCAAAGGTGTTCGACATCTTCGTCCATACAGAACCTCAAAAGGAGCTTTCTTGAGGCTGGATTGGTAGCTATTGTTATAAGAAAACTCGTGAAGGGAAGACACTTCTCCCAATCCATACCAAATGCGATAACACAAGCTCTAAGCATGTCTTCGAGAATTTGGTTGAACCTTTCCACCTAACCACTTGATTGAGGGTGGAAAGCGGTACTGAAGGAAAGATGGGTGCCCATGGCAGTTTGGAAACTCTCCCAGAAATGAGAAGTGAAAAGACTACCACGGTCTGAATTGATCTCTAGTGGAACACCATGAAGTGACACTATTCGAGAAATATATAAGTCAGCGAGCTAACTAGCAGTGGTACTCTCTCGAACAGGTAGGAAGTGAGCCACTTGGGAAAGACGATCAATGACTATGAAGATAGCATTATTCCCTCTCTTGGTTATGGGAAAACCGGCGATGAAGTCCATACCAACTTTATCCCATTTCCACTCAGGAATAGCTAAAGGCTGAAGGGTGCCAGCAGGCCTTTGATGTTCTGCCTTAACGCGACGACAAACGTCACAGTTAGCAATGAACTCAGCGATTTCTCTTATCATCGTAGTCCACCAGAACCTCTGGCGTAGGTCCTGATACATTTTAGTACTACCGGGATGAATCGTGAAAGGAGATTCATGGGCCTCCTTGAGAATCAGTTGTCGCAGATGTTGATTCTTGGAAACCACCAAGCGATTCTCAAAGAAAACAACACCTCGATCATCCATAGAGAAACATCCACCAACTCCCTTCTTAATGTTTCTCTTGATGCGGATAACACCCCTATCAAACTTCTGGTCAGAAATGATCTGATCCTCAAGGGTAGGTTTCGCCACCAAGGTAGAAAGGAATCCGTGAGGAGCAATGCGAAGGTTAAGCTTACATAATTCCTCATGGAGAAGTGGTTGGCCCTGCTGCAACATGAGATTGTTGCAATAGGACTTACGACTTAGTGCATCAGCCATGACATTTCCCTTGCCTGGGGTGTAGGTAATCCGTAAGTCGTAATCTGAGATCAACTCCAACCAACGTCTTTGCCTAAGGTTTAAATCTGGTTGGGTGAAGATATACTTGAGACTCTGGTGGTCGGAGTAATTCTCGCAACGCTTACCAAGGAGGTAATGTCGCCGGGTCTTATGTGCATAGACTACGGCTGCAAGCTCTAGATCATGTGTAGGATAATTCTCCTCATGTGGATGCAATTGTCGAGATGCATAGGCAATCACATGGCGATCTTGCATAAGAATGCAACCTAGTCCCTGTCGTGAGGCATCACAATAGATAACAAAGTCCTTAGTGAAATCTGTTGGCACAAGTATGGGAGCAGAGGTCAGGTGTCTTTTCAGTTCCTGAAAACTGTACTCACACTATGGGGACCACTCAAACTTTTTATCTTTCTTGAGAAATTCCGTGAGAAGTTTGGCCACTTTGGAGAAGTTCTCAACAAAGCGGCGACAATAACTGGCTAGGCCAAGGAAACTCCTAACTTGCTTAACCGTTTCAGGCGGAGTCCAATCAATAATGGCCTAAACTCTCCCGGGATTGACGGCAATGCCCTTGCCAGAGATCACATGGCCCAGGTAGGTCACTTCTGGCAACCAAAATTCGCACTTGGAGAACTTGGCATAAAGGCGGTGCTCTCTGAGTTTTTCTAACACAAGTCTAAGATGTTCGGCATGCGCTTCTTCGTTCTTCGAGTAAATAAGGATATCATCGAGGTAAACCACGACGAACTTATCTAAGTACTCCTTGAAGATCGAGTTCATCAAGTGGGAGAACGTAGCTGGAGCGTTGGTTAGACCAAAGGACATGACGGTGTGCTCGTACTGACCATAACGAGTGACAAAAGCCGTTTTAGAAATGTCCCCGTTTCTGATCTTGATTTGGTGGTAGCCTAACCTCAAATCCATCTTGGAAAAGACTGAGGATCCAGCGAGCTGATCATACAGGTCGTTGATCCTGAGGAGCGGATACTTGTTCTTTATGGTGACCAAATTAACGGGACAATAATCTACAACCATCCGGTCCGTACCATCCTTCTTCTTGACAAAGAGGACGGGGCAAGCCCATGGAGAAGAACTAGGACGGATGAAACCCTTTTGCAAGGATTCATCAAGTTGTTTCTTAAGCTCAGCTAGTTCTAAGGGTGCCATCTTGTAAGGTCTCCTAGAGATTGGGGCGGTTCCTGGGATAAGATCTATGACAAACTCTACATCTCTGTCAGGTGGAATACCTGGCAGTTCCTCATGAAAGACATCCGGAAAGTCACGGACTACCGGGATATCTTCAAGGTCAGGAAGAGGGTTGGCATTAAGAGAATAGAGTTGGCGTTTTGCAACTCTAGTGGAGACAGTGACTATCTTGCTAGATGGGTGTGTAAGCTGAACATACCTTGTGTAATAATCAATCTTGGCATAATGAGCTTTCATCTAGTCCATACCCAAGATGATGTTAATATCCATAGACTTGAGGGCTATAAGTGATGCAAGGAATACAAGTCTGTCAACAAGGATTTCATTACCATGGATTACACTAGAAGTTTGCCATTTGGATCCAGGAGTTTGAATGACTAGTGGAGAGGGCATATCACAAAATGAAATGTTGTGCAAGTTAGCATAGCTTTCAGAAATGAAGGAGTGAGATGCTCCAGTGTCGAACAGAACCGATGCTGGATGGCAATTGACAAGGAGTGTACCAAGAACGACATCCGCATCATCATGAGCATCTTTAGCTGAGACATGATGCACACGTCCATGTTCAGTGGGAGCTGACTTGACACTGCTCATCTTGCATGGTGGCTTACCATGGCCAATAGGCTTCTCGGGCTGGGGTGGAGCATAACTGGCTTAAGAGCAGTCACGTGCATAGTGTCCTGGCTCTTCGCATGTGAAGCAAGTCCCTGAAGTAGGATGTGGACCCGCATGGACAAGTGGTCTACCAGTAGGCCTGGGCGGAGCATGTAACTGAATTGGGTGAGGTGCCACACAAGAAGGCCTCGGTGTATAACCGGGTGGAAGAGCGGAGTTCGGAACCCAAATCCGACGCTTCTGCGAACTAGAACCGGAGGAGGAACCCAAATCATGGGTGTGCTTACGAGACTCCTCGTAAGTGAGTTGAGCTGTCTCTGCATTAATGACCTTGTTCACAAGAGCCTGGAATGTATTGCAATGATGCAAGTGGAGATCACGACGCAACTTGGGGTTGAGACCCTTCTGGAACCTAGCCTGCTTCTTGGTGTCTGTGGACACCTCCTCTGTAGCATAGCGGGCAAGGTTCTCAAACTCTCTACTGTAAGCATCAACATCCATCTTACTCTGGGTGAAACTACAGAACTCTTCTCTCTTGCGGTCAATGAGAGCCTGAGGAATGTGATGCTCGCAAAAAGCCTCAGTGAAAACTCTCTAGGTGGTTATCTGGCCAGCTAGAAGCATAGCCTCATAGTTCTGCCACCAAAGACTAGCAGGACCTTCCAAGTGATATGCAGCATAGGTGACCTTGTCACTTCAGCTACGTTCGTAGAACACAACTTAATAGTGATACTACAGAGCCAGTCATCTGCATCGAGTGGTTCAATGGAATGATGGAAGGTAGGTGGTTTCAGACCAATGAAATCATAGATGGTCGCTGACTCTTTGCACTGGGGTGCGGTGTTCTCCTCAATACGTGCTAACAAGCGGTTAGACTCACGCTTGTTCCTCTCCATCTCTAACACGAACTCTGTCATCGAGGACTGGTCTGGAGGATCCTCATCCCTACCATCTCCGTGGTTCCGACTACGCGCAACAGAACTTCGGTTAACCGGCAACATCTTGAAGAACGAAACCAAGGAAAACAAGGATGGATTCTGCATCATCATAAGGATGCAGAAGGTAGCACAAGAATTTAGTATCTCTCAAACTCCTAGGACAATTCCGGCAGCATAATGGAAGTAAAATGCTCAAAATGAGACATTCTGCAAAAAGATGGGGTAGCACCATACTCAACATCATCACTCAAGGTTCTGAGATATTACTAAACAAGCTACACTGGAGGTACTCGAACTGGGATATGACTCAGATCAACCCATCCTAAGAGACTAAGGGGTAGTAACACGTGATCCTGATAGACAGAAATGGAAGCCTAGTTCCTTAACCCCATAGGAAAGATACGATGACTCAGATCAGAAGGCATGAGGTATAAGGAGTAAAAAAAGAGCCTTGCTTTCCCTTCCACAATCAATTCCCCTATATAGCTAAAGAATTTCTAGACTCGACTTCAACCAGGTTGGCTTGGTAATCCTACAGGCAGTCAGGCTCTGATACCAAATACTAAGCTGTCGGGACCCCGATTCCAAGTCACATCGATCTATCCGGTAACACCTCATATCACTTTGCGGCCTCGCGCACGGTATTCCCATGGGCGTCGCCTTATTCTGGCCCGGGACCATTTGCGCCTTTTAGCTCACGTATATGATTGTGTCGCTAGCATCCATATGACAGAGAACCCGGGCCGACATGGCTAGTCGTGAACCCAAAGCGGCACTAACCTATGGGGACATGCATACATGATTCACATCGAGCATGTCGGTCTGCAGCGTGTGAATCCGGGCTGTAGAACTGGGCTAACAGGACTCCGGGGAACCTGGGCTGTAGCAGGCTAGGTAGGACTCCAAATGTCACCGCGTGACATTTCCCCGAAGGGACAGAGATAGGAACAAAGTGAAACACATGCCGACCAGTCAAGTGTCCTGAGCAGTAGTGCTGGGCTAGCACGACTCTGGTGAACCGGGCTGTAGCGGACTACTATGGCTCAAGGAAGCACTAGACTACATTTCCCCATAAGAGAGGCTGCCAAGGATAAACAACTAGATGGTCGGATCCCACACATAGGAATACACGTCACACGTACGCATAACATGCAAGTATGTGCTGTACAACATGGCATCACAACATAACGCAACTCATATAGATAAAGGCCCAGAAGAGCCACATAACATTAATACAAACAGGGGTCACATGACCCAACATTCAGAGTATACAAGCAATGGAAGCATTACATGTCTGAGTACATACAACTACAAAAGGAAAAAGGCTGATAAGCCTGATTATCTACAAGACCCTCCCAAGGTACAAGATCGTAGTTGAGGTAACAAGCTACTCGTCGAAGTCCAGGAGGTACTACAAGTGAGACAGATGTCTCACCCGCAAAACATAAATAAAGCAAACGTGAGTACAAAGGTACTCAGCAAGACTTACATCAGATCCTATCATACATGCATTTGTATCAGGAAGGTAATGTGGGGTTTAGTTGCAGCAAGCCAGCTTTGACTCAGTGGCTATCCTGTTCTACAACAACGAGAAACTTCTTTGAGGTGAGGCAGCGCGCACGAGTCCACTAATCACCACATCAATACACTACTATGGATTCATCCTCGTCTTCTTACGAGAAAGCCATCCATAGCACTCACACTTGTCTTGAGCATTTGAGAGTATCCACTTCAAGTTGTCTATGTACCACGTAAGCATCCAAGAAGTACATAACCGAGGACACGGCTATTCGAATAGATCATGATAACCCTGCAGGGGTGTACTTCTTCACACACGCTCTCACCACTTATCACCATGTACACGTCATGTACCTCGGCAATCTTCAAGCAGAAGCCTAGCGAGGTGTCGGCCACGACCTGACTAACCACACAAGTCTCTCATCCAGGTTTATCGCCTATTCGGGTTCCATCCGCAAGGAGATCCGGCCGGGGTGTCGCTCACGGCCCCAAACGATGTGAGCAGGGTTCCCAAGCCCACCATCCGGGTGCCACTTGATACACCGTGCCACTGTGCCTAGTCTGTCCCAAGCCCACCTGGCAGGGTGCCACTTGGTAGACTACTAACACTACCTACAAACACCAGAAACTAATTGCAACTCCTGGACAGAGATCAAGTTGGCTAAAAAGTCGAGAGGGGCACTTAAGCATTCCAATGTGTGGTAGTAGCTAGTCATTGGACAACATACACGGAACTCAGTGCTTAAGGGCGGTTTCAGTGAGACAACCCACCATGTACTCCTACATGGCCTCTCACTACTACCTTTACCAAATCGTGTTCACACGCTTAACTCTCAGCACCAGAACATATCGTAACACTCCAATTCATTCCCGATGAATCAGACCCGACATACTCTAAGAAATAGCAGGCAATGCATGGTAGGAACACAACATGGCTCAATCAACTCCTACACATGCTAGTAGGTTTTAACTATTTATCATGGCAATGACAGGTCATGCAGAGGAATGGGTTCAACTACCGCAACATAAAGTAGCAGTTGAATCGTTGTTGTCCTAATGCAATAAATGAGAGCAGGAGCGAGAGAGTAGGATTGTATCGAAATGAACAAGGGGGTTTGCTTGCCTGGTAGATCAACAGGGGGGCACTGCTCCTCTGACAGGTACTCTGGATCTGTCTCCGGAGCAGGACCTATCGAGAAGGAACGGCGTCGACAATCAAACACAAGCATATGTGAAAGCACAAGTGCTCCCTAGGTGGTTTTGATAATTGATGACAACATATCTCTTGTTGGACTAACATTTCTATCTAGCATGTTTCAGATAAGTTCAACAATGGAGTGGCATGGACTAAAGGTTGTGGGAACTCCTTCAAGATGCTAAGGACAAAGGATTGGCTAAAGCTTCAAGCTCAAGACTCTTCATTTTACATTTTAGTGATCCAAGATCACATTGAGTCCATAGGAAAAGCCAATACTATCAAGGAGGGATGAGGTGTTGCTTAATGAGCCTCTTGCTTCATGTGCTTAATGATATGCTCCAAAATCCTCAGCTACTTTCCCACTTCCACATATGACCTAAACCCAAAGCCAAACTCGGACCTACCGATTATTCCTATCCGGCGCCACCGAGTTTCACTTGTCATAAGCCACTGCCAAACCCTAGCAATTCGGTTCTACCGATAGGGATCTCGGTCTCACCGAGATGGGATTGCAAACTCTCTGTTTCCCTTTCGTAACTTTTCGGTCTCACCGAAAAAGCGAATCGGTCCCATCGAAATTGCAATGTAAATTCAGTGTTTCCTTTTTGTAACTTTTCGGTCTCACCGAAAGAGCAAATTGGTCCCACCGAGTTTGCCTAACCAACTCTCTGGTTAGCTAATTAGCAAAATCGGTCTCACCGAGTTTGTGTAATCGGTCTCATCGAGATTACGTTATGCCCAAACCCTAACCATATCGGTCCTACCGAGTTGCATGTCAGTCCCACCGAAAATCTCTAACGGTCACTAGGTTTACCTTTTCGGTCCGACCGAGTTTGTTGATTCGGTCCCACCGAGATTGGAAAACTGTGTGTAATGGTTGGATTTTGTGTGGAGGCTATATATACCCCTCCACCTCCTCTTCATTCGTGGAGAGAGCCATCAGACTAAGCCTACACTTCCAGCATCCTATTTCTGAGAGAGAACTACCTACTCATGTGTTGAGGCCAAGATATTCCATTCCTACCATATGAATCTTGATCTCTAGCTTTCCCCAAGTTGCTTTCCACTCAAACCTTCTTTCCACCAGATCCAAATCCTATGAGAGAGAGTTGAGTGTTGGGGAGACTATCATTTGAAGCACAAGAGCAAGGAGTTCATTACCTACACACCATTTGTTACTTCTTGGAGAGTGGTGTCTCCTAGATTGGCTAGGTGTTACTTGGGAGCCTCCGACAAGATTGTGCAGTTGAACCAAGGAGTTTGTAAGGGCAAGGAGATCGCCTACTTCGTGAAGATCTACCGCTAGTGAGGAAAGTCCTTCGTGGGTGATGGCCATGGTGGGATAGACAAGGTTGCTACTTCGTGGACCCTTTGTGGGTGGTTGCGTCTTCGTGGACCCTTTGTGGGTGGAGCCCTCCGTGGACTCGCGCAATCGTTACCCTTCGTGGGTGGAGCCCTCCGTGGACTCGTGCAACCGTTACCCTTCATGGGTTGAAGTCTCCATCAACAGGGATGTAGGATAGCACCACCTATCCGAACCACGGGAAAAACATCCGTGTCTCCAATTGCGTTTGAATTCTCCAAACCCTTCCCTTTACATTCTTGCAAGTTGCATGCTTTACTTTCCGCTGCCTATACACTCTTTGCATACTTGCTTGATATGTATTGTGAATGCTGAAATTATGCCTAAACTCCACTTAAACCGAAAAAGCTTAAAAATTGCAACTTTAGCATTAAGTGTCTAATCACCCCCCCTCTAGACACATCTACTTCAAGATCCTACAAGTGGTATCAGAGCTTTGGTCTCCATTTCCTTGGTTTAATCACCATTGGAGGAAGATGGATGTGTCTACTTTAGGGAGTCTTAGACATAGAGTGCCTATTCTTGATGGAGAGTATTTTCATGAGTGGAAAAATGAAATGCTTGTAATCATCAATCAATATCATTTGAACAAGTATATTGCTAGTCCTTGTGCACCTCATATTGATCCTTTGCATCCTATCATAGATGAAGATATTGACATGATTCGCAATCTTAGAACTATTGAGCTCATCATTAGAGGATTGCCCAAAAATTTGATTGCTAGTTTGCCTACTCTGAATTGTGCCTATACTATATGGAAATTTCTTGAGGAATGATTTCCCGATCATTCCTTGAAAACTTTGGATGAAATTCTCCATAAATCTATTGCCTTGAGTAAGATGAACTCTAGTGATCCTAGTTTTGGTAATTGTCTATTTGAACTTACCAAACTTAAGCATGCTAAAGGAGATGTTGGAATCATTAGTGATATCATATTCGAAGCTATAAGAATTCATAAAAGTGACCACTTTGATGATCATTTATCTAATGAATTACCCTCTCTAGGAAATGATGAGTCACAAGATCATGATGAACATGGATACTATGATGATGATGATGATGATAGTGACTTCGATCTTGATGATGCAATGAGACATTTTGGTCTTATGGCAAATCTTCGGGGATATGAATCAGGAGGAAAGGAATGGGTTCTTGATAGTGGATGTACTGATCATATGACCGGAGATGAAGAGATGTTTTGTGAGCTTGCTGAAAATGACGGCCCTCGAAAATATGTCACCTTTGGTGATAATTCAAAGGGTAAAGTGGTTGGCCTTGGTAAGGTGGCCATCTCACATGATAGTTCCATTCAAAATGTCATTCTCGTTGAATCTCTTGGCTACAACTTACTTTCAGTATCTAGACTTGCTGATTTCGTTTTGAATGTCCTATTTACCGAGGTAGATTGCCAAGTATTTCGTCGAGACAATCATAAAATTCTCTTTACCGGTATGCGTAGAGGTGATCTTTACATTGTCGATTTCTCTAAAAAGGCACAACCAAAAACTTGCTTTATTGCTAAATCCTCAAAAGGTTGGTTGTGGCATAGACGACTAGGTCACGTTGGCATGAGAAACCTTGACAAGCTTATTAAAGGAAATCATATCCTTGGAGTTAATGATGTCATATTTGATAAGGATAGACTTTGCAGTGCTTGTCAAGTAGGTAAACAGGTTGGAGGAAGACATCCCGTGAAGAACATCATGACCACAAGGAGGCCACTCGAGCTACTTCATATGGATCTTTTTGGTCCCAACGCCTACAAGAGTCTCGGTGGAAATTCTTTTGGTCTAGTTATAGTTGATGATTTTTCAAGATTTACGTGGGTGTTCTTTCTTAATGACAAGTCGCAGGTCCAGAAGATCTTCAAAAACTTCGCTAGGAAGGCCCAAAATCAGTTTGACGTGAAGATCAAGAAGGTTCGGAGTGACAACGGAATGGAGTTCAAGAACGCAAATGTGGACACCTTTCTTGACGAAGAAGGGATTTCACACGAGTTCTCGTCTACGTACACACCTCAACAAAATGGAGTTGTTGAGAGGAAGAACCGGACGCTCATCGAGATGGCAAGAACGATGCTTGATGAATACAAGACACCGAAACACTTTTGGGCAGAAGCGGTTGAGACAGCTTGTCACGCAACAAATCGCTTGTATCTTCACAAGCTACTCGGCAAGACGGCATACGAGCTTCTCACCGGTAACAAACCCCAAGTTGGATACTTCCGAGTATTCGGCTCAAAGTGCTACATTCTTGATAAGCATCGTCGTTCAAAGTTTGCTCCTAAATCTCATGAAGGTTTTCTACTTGGTTACGACTCAAACTCTCACACTTACCGTGTCTACAACAATTTCACCTAAAAGGTTGAAGAGACGGTAGATGTGAAGTTTGATGAATCTAATGGCTCGCAAGTAGAGCAATTGCCAATTGATGTAGGAGACAAAGACCCTTCAGAAGCAATCCAAGACTTATCCATTGGCAAAATTCGTCCAACGGAGGTGAAGGAGAGTACTTCATCCGTCCAAGTGGAAGCTTCTACTTCACGACAAGGTGAACCAAGAATCGACACGGAAGCATCCACAAGTGGGACACACCAAGATGAAGAAGACAAGGAAATGCATCAAGACGAACATCAACAACCTCTTTCTCCACCACGACAAGAGAACGACAACTTCAACAATGAGGAAGGCCAAGAAGAAGAAGAAGATGAAGAAGATGTTCAACAAAGACCTAAGCAAAAGCTCTCACGAGTTCGACCAAGAATTGCCAAAGATCATCCCGTCGAGCAAATCCTCAATGATATACAAACCGGGAGAATCACTCGCTCAAAAACTCGTTTAGCTAACTTTTGTGAAAACTATTCATTCATCTCTAGCATTGAACCTATGAAGGTTGAAGAAGCATTGGAAGATCCGGATTGGATAAACGCTATGCATGAAGAGCTACACAACTTTGAGAGAAACCAAGTTTGGACATTGGTTGAGAAGCCCGACAACAACCACAACATCATTGGTACCAAATGGGTGTTTCGCAACAAGCAAGATGAAGATGGACAAGTGGTTCGCAACAAAGCACATCTCGTCACCCAAGGGTACACACAAGTCGAAGGTATGGACTATGGTGAGACATATGCTCCTGTTGCTAGACTTGAGTCCATTCGCATCTCACTTGCCTATGCTAATCACCATAATATCACCTTGTACCAAATGGACATTAAAAGTGCTTTTCCAAATGGTGAAATAGAGGAGTTAGTTTATGTCAAACAACCTCCCGTCTTTATCAATCCTAAGAAACCAAATCATGTTTACAAACTTCACAAGGCTCTTTATGGTCTTAAACAAGCTCCTAGAGCATGGTATAAATGCTTGACCAAGTTCCTTACTACAAGTGGATTTGAAATTGGTAAAATTGATTCTACTCTTTTTACTAAAAGGGTTAATGGAGAACTATTTGTATGCCAAATTTATGTTGATGATATCATATTTGGTTCAACTAACCCTCTCTTTAGTGAAAAGTTTGGAAAGCTAATGTCAGAGAAGTTTGAGATGTCTATGATGAGTGAACTCAAATTCTTTCTCGGTTTGCAAATCAAGCAAACTAAGGAAGGTACATTTATCTCCCAAACAAAGTACACCAAGGACTTATTCAAGAAGTACAATATGCAAGAATGCAAAGGTATGTCTACACCCATGCCTACTAGTGGACATAACGATTTGACCAAAGATGGTGAACCGGTTGATCAAAAGGTTTATCGCTCTATGATTGGTTCATTGTTATACCTATGTGCTTCACGTCCCGATATTATGCTAAGTGTGTGCATGTGTGCACGATATCAAGCTGCTCTTAAAGAATGTCATCTTAAGGCCGTGAAAAGGATAGTGAGATATTTAATCCATACACCAAATTTTGGCATTTGGTATCCTAAGAGGTCTTCTTTTGATCTTGTTGGCTATTCCGACTCGGATTATGCCGGAGACAAGATTGATAGAAAGTCCACTTCGGGTACTTGTCAATTTCTTGGTAGATCTCTTGTGTCTTGGTCTTCCAAGAAACAAAACTCGGTATCCTTATCCACCACCGAAGCGGAATACATTGCCGCTGGTTCGTGTTGTGCTCAATTACTTTGGATGACCCAAACTCTTAAAGATTATGGGATTTATGCGAAACATGTTCCACTACTTTGTGACAATGAAAGTGCTATCAAAATTGGTCATAATCCTGTACAACATTCTCGAACTAAGCATATTGAAGTTCGTCATCATTTCATTCGAGATCATGTTGCTAAGGGTGACATTGATCTTAAGCATGTTCGCACCGATAAGCAATTAGCGGATATATTTAGTAAACCTCTTGATGAGAAAGTGTTTTGCAGGTTGAGAGGAGAATTGAACATCATTGATTCTTCGAACTTGGAGTAGAAACTCCATTGGATACATGTAAGACATGAGCTTATGACTAATCCATGATATATCTCTGATGATAACTATCTTATGTCTTGGATATATTTGTACCTTGCATGTTGTCTAACCCATGTAGGTGCTTGGTTGAATCTAATTCCATGAGATTGCGACTCACTCACATCTTGAGCAATCTCTACATCACCAAGACTCTACACAATGGTGGTTGAAGACAAGGAAGCACAAAACCATTCAAACATATCCTTTGACAAATTCTGTGTTGAGCTTCATGATTGTCATTTTTGGATACACAAGTGCTCTTCCTTGCAAGAACTAACCCATGTAGGTAGATGAACTCAAACTCCAAGTGGTGCTCCCAACTCTTGATGAGCTACATCAACCTTGAGCACCCACACAAGTTCAACTACATGAGCAAGAACCACACCACCACCCAAGGTATGTTATTCCATCTTAGAGAAGCTTTACTCCAAGACATGAGTCAAAGAAACTCAACAAGATGTGTATACATCAAGATGCTTAAACGAAAAATGGTAACCCCATTTTGAGCTTAAACGATGAGTATGACCTATGATCAAGTGTTCTCACTTGACTCCTAAGTCAATATACTCTAACATAGGTGACTATGTCACCGCCCAACTCTAGATGAAGTTCCCTTGTGTTCTTTTCTGTGTTATTGCATTTGTCTCATGCATGTTTATTTTCTTTCTCTTTTTCAAAAAAAAACTTCATCTAGATCTTTCAGTTTCTTCTCTTTTCTTTCTGTTTTTGTTCTGCCTTTTCTGCATTTGATTCCTTGCAAATCCTTCAGGTAATTCATTGCAAATCTTTGTGAGATCCTACATTTCTAGTGAGCTGAGGTGACAAGTGTTTTTCTCTGTGTGAACTCAGTTTCACCGACTTGTAATTTTCGGTCCAACCGAATCTTTTCGGTGCCACCGAAACATACCACTTGGTGCCACCGACTTCGCAACAGGAAAAACAATTTGCCACTTGTTCTACATTTCTTCAGATCCAGCTCCACTCAATGAATCTTGTTCTCTACAAGCATCACAATTTTATCCTTTGCTTTGTGCTGAGTCTCAAGGACCAAACCTATACGACGGATTCCAGAAAGCCCTTCTTGGAAATTGATGTCGAAGGGGGAGAAAGAGATCACATCAAAGCTCAAGGGGAGAGAAAGTCTCAAGGATCCCAGATGTTGTTAAGGGGGAGAGAGAGATTTCCCAGATGTTATTAAGGGGGAGAGAGAGATTTCTAGGGAGAGAAAATACTCAAGGATCCCAGATGCTTGATGTTCAAGAGGAGAGATGTCACATGCCTTTCTAGGGGAAAGACATGTATTTGCATTAAGTTCTATCCATTTGTATCTTTTAGCTCTGATTTTCTGTTCCCTATCTTCTCCCAATATCCCATGTAAGATTCAGGGGGAGCAAGACACCTAAGGGAAAGAAATCAGTCAAATTCATTGCATATCTTTATTCTTGGGGACATGTTGAATCCAATGTGGTACCTTGTACTCACTCTCTACATGTCATCCCAGTCTTGGTATTCTTGTGGTTTCTTTTGTTTGCTCTGGCTAGTGGATGTACCTGTGTTATCTAACTTTGTTTTTGCAGGTTCATTCCATCCTAAGCCAACTCAAGACCACAAGGTAAGTATATGCATCAAAATCATGAGTATGAGGAGTTCTTGCTTATGTACATACTGTTTGCAAGAAGGACTCATGAGAATGAAGGTATTTTCCTTGATAATCTTTTGCTCTGATGCATATGGCCAAGATACATGTAACACATTGCCTACTCTGTCATGGTTATGCTCTCACATGCCTCTATATTTCATATTTACATGAGTGCATACATGTAGGGGGAGCCTATGCTTGTTACATGTCCTTCCAAAGCTTTACTTGTTGTTCTTTATATCTTTATCTAAAGCTTTGATGTATGTTGCCATCAATTACCAAAAAGGGGGAGATTGAAAGCACAAGTGCTCCCTAGGTGGTTTTGATAATTGATGACAATATATCTCTTGTTGGACTAACATTTCTATCTAGCATGTTTCAGATAAGTTCAACAATGGAGTGGCATGGACTAAAGGTTGTGGGAACTCCTTCAAGATGCTAAGGACAAAGGATTGGTTAAAGCATCAAGCTCAAGACTCTTCATTTTACATTTTAGTGATCTAAGATCACATTGAGTCCATAGGAAAAGCCAATACTATCAAGGAGGGATGAGGTGTTGCTTAATGAGCCTCTTGCTTCATGTGCTTACTGATATGCTCCAAAATCCTCAGCTACTTTCCCACTTCCACATATGACCTAAACCCAAAGCCAAACTCGGACCTACCGATTATTCCTATCCGGCGCCACCGAGTTTCACTTGTCATAAGCCACTGCCAAACCCTAGCAATTCGGTTCTACTGATAGGGATCTCGGTCTCAACGAGATGGGATTGCAAACTCTCTGTTTCCCTTTCATAACTTTTCGGTCTCACTGAAAAAGTGAATCGGTCCCACTGAAATTGCAATGTAAATTCAGTGTTTCCTTTTTGTAACTTTTCGGTCTCACCGAAAGAGCAAATCGGTCCCACCGAGTTTGCCTGACCAACTCTCTGGTTAGCTAATTACCAAAATCGTTCTCACCGAGTTTGTGTAATCGGTCTCACCGAGATTAGTTATGCCCAAACCCTAAACATATCGGTCCTACCGAGTTGCATGTCAGTCCCACCGAAAATCTCTAACGGTCACTAGGTTTACCTTTTCGGTCCGACCGAGTTTGTTGACTCGGTCCCACCGAGATTGGAAAACTGTGTGTAACAGTTGGATTTTGTGTGGAGGCTATATATACCCCTCCACCTCCTCTTGATTCGTGGAGAGAGCCATCAGACTAAGCCTACACTTCTAGCATCCTATTTCTGAGAGAGAACTACCTACTCATGTGTTGAGGCCAAGATATTCCATTCCTACGATATGAATCTTGATCACTAGCTTTCCCCAAGTTGCTTTCCACTCAAACCTTCTTTCCACCAGATCCAAATCCTATGAGAGAGAGTTGAGTGTTGGGGAGACTATCATTTGAAGCACAAGAGCAAGGAGTTCATTACCTACACACCATTTGTTACTTCTTGGAGAGTGGTGTCTCCTAGATTGGCTAGGTGTTACTTGGGAGCCTCCGACAAGATTGTGGAGTTGAACCAAGGAGTTTGTAGGGGCAAGGAGATCGCCTACTTCGCGAAGATCTACCGCTAGTGAGGCAAGTCCTTCGTGGGCGATGGCCATGGTGGGATAGACAAGGTTGCTACTTCGTGGACCCTTTGTGGGTGGTTGCTTCTTCGTGGACCTTTTGTGGGTGGAGCCCTCCGTGGACTCGCGCAACCATTACCCTTTGTGGGTGGATCCCTCCGTGGACTCGCGCAACCGTTACCCTTCGTGGGTTGAAGTCTCCATCAACGTGGATGTAGGATAGCACCACCTATCCGAACCACGGGAAAAACATCCATGTCTCCAATTGCGTTTGAATTCTCCAAACCCTTCCCTTTACATTCTTGCAAGTTGCATGCTTTACTTTCCGCTGCCTATACACTCTTTGCATACTTGCTTGATATGTATTGTGAATGCTGAAATTATGCCTAAACTCCACTTAAACCAAAAAAGCTTAAAAATTGCAACTTTAGCATTAAGTGTCTAATCACCCCCCTCTAGACACATCTACTTCAAGATCCTACAAGTGGTATCAGAGCTTTGGTCTCCATTTCCTTGGTTTAATCACCATTGAAGGAAGATGGATGTGTCTACTTTAGGGAGTCTTAGACATAGAGTGCCTATTCTTGATGGAGAGTATTTTCATGAGTGGAAAAATGAAATGCTTGTAATCTTCAATCAATATCATTTGAACAAGTATATTGCTAGTCCTTGTGCACCTCATATTGATCCTTTGCATCCTATCCTAGATGAAGATATTGACATGATTCGCAATCTTAGAACTATTAAGCTCATCATTAGAGGATTGCCCAAAAATTTGATTGCTAGTTTGCCTACTCTTAATTGTGCCTATACTATATGGAAATTTCTTGAGGAACGATTTCCCGATCATTCCTTGAAAACTTTGGATGAAATTCTCCATAAATCTATTGCCTTGAGTAAGATGAACTCTAGTGATCCTAGTTTTGGTAATTGTCTATTTGAACTTACCAATCTTAAGCATGCTAAAGGAGATGTTGGAATCATTAGTGATATCATATTCGAAGCTATAAGAATTCATAAAAGTGACCACTTTGATGATCATTTATCTAATGAATTACCCTCTCTAGGAAATGATGAGTCACAAGATCATGATGAACATGGATACTATGATGACGATGATAGTGACTTCGATCTTGATGATGCAATGAGACATTTTGGTCTTATGGCAAATCTTCGGGGATATGAATCAGGAGGAAAGGAATGGGTTCTTGATAGTGGATGTACTGATCATATGACCGGAGATGAAGAGATGTTTCATGAGCTTGCTGAAAATGATGGCCCTCAAAAATATGTCACCTTTGGTGATAATTCAAAGGGTAAAGTGGTTGGCCTTGGCAAGGTGGCCATCTCACATGATAGTTCCATTCAAAATGTCATGCTCGTTGAATCTCTTGGCTACAACTTACTTTCAGCATCTAGACTTGCTGATTTCGGTTTGAATGTCCTATTTACTGAGGTAGATTGCCAAGTATTTCGTCGAGACAATCATAAAATGGTCTTTACCGATATGCGTAGAGGTGATCTTTACATTGTCGATTTCTCTAAAAAGGCACAACCTAAAACTTGCTTTATTGCTAAATCCTCAAAAGGTTGGTTGTGGCATAGACGACTACGTCACGTTGGCATGAGAAACCTTGACAAGCTTATTAAAGGAAATCATATCCTTGGAGTTAATGATGTCATATTTGATAAGGATAGACTTTGCAGTGCTTGTCAAGCAGGTAAACAGGTTGGAGGAAGACATCCCGTGAAGAACATCATGACCACAAGGAGGCCACTCGAGCTACTTCATATGGATCTTTTTGGTCCCAACGCCTACAAGAGTCTCGGTGGAAATTCTTTTGGTCTAGTTATAGTTGATGATTTTTCAAGATTTACGTGGGTGTTCCTTCTTAATGACAAGTCGCGGGTCCAGAAGATCTTCAAAAACTTCGCTAGGAAGGCCCAAAATCAGTTTGACGTGAAGATCAAGAAGGTTCGGAGTGACAACGGAATGGAGTTCAAGAACGCAAATGTGGACACCTTTCTTGACGAAGAAGGGATTTCACACGAGTTCTCGGCTACGTACACACATCAACAAAATGGAGTTGTTGAGAGGAAGAACCGGACGCTCATCGAGATGGCAAGAACGATGCTTGATGAATAAAAGACGCCGAAACACTTTTGGGCAGAAGCGGTTGAGACAACTTTTCATGCAACAAATCGCTTGTATCTTCACAAGCTACTCGGCAAGACGGCATACGAGCTTCTCACCGGTAACAAACCCCAAGTTGGATACTTTCGAGTATTCGGCTCAAAGTGCTACATTCTTGATAAGCATCGTCGTTCAAAGTTTGCTCCTAAATCTCATGAAGGTTTTCTACTTGGTTACGGCTCAAACTCTCACACTTACCATGTCTACAACAATTTCACCCGAAAGGTTGAAGAGACGGTAGATGTGAAGTTTAATGAATCTAATGGCTCGCAAGTAGAGCAATTGCCAATTGATGTAGGAGACAAAGACCCTTCAGAAGCAATCCAAGACTTATCCATTGGCAAAATTCGTCCAACGGAGGTGAAGGAGAGTACTTCATACATCCAAGTGGAAGCTTCTACTTCACGACAAGGTGAACCAAGAATCAACACGGAAGCATCCACAAGTGGGACACACCAAGATGAAGAAGACAAGGAAATGCATCAAGACGAACATCAACAACCTCTTTCTCCACCACGACAAGAGAACGACAACGTCAACAATGAAGAAGGCCAAGAAGAAGAAGTAGATGAAGAAGATGTTCAATGAAGACCCAAGCAAAAGCTCTCACTAGTTCGAGCAAGAATTGCCAAAGATCATCCCGTCGAGCAAATCCTCAATGATATACAAACCGGGAGAATCACTCGCTCAAAAACTCATTTAGCTAACTTTTGTGAAAACTATTCATTCATCTCTAGCATTGAACGTATGAAGGTTGAAGAAGCATTGGAAGATCCGGATTGGATAAACGCTATGCATGAAGAGCTACACAACTTTGAGAGAAACCAAGTTTGGACATTGGTTGAGAAGCCCGACAACAACCACAACATCATTGGTACCAAATGGGTGTTTCGCAACAAGCAAGATGAAGATGGACAAGTAGTTCGCAACAAAGCACGCCTCGTCACCCAAGGGTACACACAAGTCGAAGGTATGGACTATGGTGAGACATATGCTCCCGTTGCTAGACTTGAGTCCATTCGCATCTTACTTGCCTATGCTAATCACCATAATATCACCTTGTACCAAATGGACATTAAAAGTGCTTTTCTAAATGGTGAAATGGAGGAGGAAGTTTATGTCAAACAACCTCCCGGCTTTATCAATCCTAAGAAACCAAATCATGTTTACAAACTTCACAAGGCTCTTTATGGTCTTAAACAAGCTCCTAGAGCATGGTATAAATGCTTGACCAAGTTCCTTACTACAAGTGGATTTGAAATTGGTAAAATTGATTCTACTCTTTTTACTAAAAGGGTTAATGGAGAACTATTTGTATGCCAAATTTATGTTGATGATATCATATTTGGTTCAACCAACCCTCTCTTTAGTGAAAAGTTTGGAAAGCTAATGTTAGAGAAGTTTGAGATGTCTATGATGAGTGAACTCAAATTCTTTCTCGGTTTGCAAATCAAGCAAACTAAGGAAGGTACATTTGTCTCTCAAACAAAGTACACCAAGGACTTATTCAAGAAGTTCAATATGCAAGAATGCAAAGGTATGTCTGCACCCATGCCTACTAGTGGACATAATGATTTGACCAAAGATGGTGAACCGGTTGATCAAAAGGTTTATCGCTCTATGATTGGTTCATTGTTATACCTATGTGCTTCACGTCCCGATATTATGCTAAGTGTGTGCATGTGTGCACGATATCAAGCTGCTCCTAAAGAATGTCATCTTAAGGCCGTGAAAAGGATAGTGAGATATTTAATCCATACACCAAATTTTGGCATTTGGTATCCTAAGAGGTCTTCTTTTGATCTTGTTGGCTATTCCGACTCGGATTATGCCGGAGACAAGATTGATAGAAAGTCCACTTCGGGTACTTGTCAATTTCTTGGTAGATCTCTTGTGTCTTGGTCTTCCAAGAAACAAAACTCGGTATCCTTATCCACCACCGAAGCGGAATACATTGCCACTGGTTCGTGTTGTGCTCAATTACTTTGGATGACCCAAACTCTTAAAGATTATGGGATTTATGCGAAACATGTTCCACTACTTTGTGACAATGAAAGTGCTATCAAAATTGGTCATAATCCTGTACAACATTCTCGAACTAAGCATATTGAAGTTCGTCATCATTTCATTCGAGATCATGTTGCTAAGGGTGACATTGATCTTAAGCATGTTCGCACCGATAAGCAATTAGCGGATATATTTAGTAAACCTCTTGATGAGAAAGTGTTTTGCAGGTTGAGAGGAGAATTGAACATCATTGATTCTTTGAACTTGGAGTAGAAACTCCATTGGATACATGCAAGACATGAGCTTATGACTAATCCATGATATATCTCTGATGATAACTATCTTATGTCTTGGATATATTTGTACCTTGCATGTTGTCTAACCCATGTAGGTGCTTGGTTGAATCTAATTCCATGAGATTGCGACTCACTCACATCTTGAGCAATCTCTACATCACCAAGACTCTACACAATGGTGGTTGAAGACAAGGAAGCACAAAACCATTCAAACATATCCTTTGACAAATTCTGTGTTGAGCTTCATGATTGTCATTTTTGGATACACAAGTGCTCTTCCTTGCAAGAACTAACCCATGTAGGTAGATGAACTCAAACTCCAAGTGGTGCTCCCAACTCTTGATGAGCTACATCAACCTTGAGCACCCACACAAGTTCAACTACATGAGCAAGAACCACACCACCACCCAAGGTATGTTATTCCATCTTAGAGAAGCTTTACTCCAAGACATGAGACAAAGCAACTCAACAAGATGTGAATACATCAAGATGCTTAAACGAAAAATGGTAACCCCATTTTGAGCTTAAACGATGAGTATGACCTATGATCAAGTGTTCTCACTTGACTCCTAAGTCAATATACTCTAACATAGGTGACTATGTCACCGCCCAACTCTAGATGAAGTTCCCTTGTGTTCTTTTCTGTGTTATTGCATTTGTCTCATGCATGTTTATTTTCTTTCTCTTTTTCAAAAAAAAACTTCATCTAGATCTTTCAGTTTCTTCTCTTTTCTTTCTGTTTTTGTTCTACCTTTTCTGCATTTGATTCCTTGCAAATCCTTCAGGTAATTCATTGCAAATCTTTGTGAGATCCTACATTTCTAGTGAGCTGAGGTGACAAGTGTTTTTCTCTGTGTGAACTCGGTTTCACCGACTTGTAATTTTCGGTCCAACCGAATCTTTTCGGTGCCACCGAAACACACCACTCGGTGCCACCGACTTCGCAACAGGAAAAACAATTTGCCACTTGTTCTACATTTCTTCTGATCCAGCTCCACTCAATGAATCTTGTCCTCTACAAGCATCACAATTTTATCCTTTGCTTTGTGCTGAGTCTCAAGGACCAAACCTATACGACAGATTCCAGAAAGCCCTTCTTGGAAATTGATGTCAAAGGGGGAGAAAGAGATCACATCAAAGCTCAAGGGGAGAGAAAGTCTCAAGGATCCCAGATGTTGTTAAGGGGGAGAGAGAGATTTCCCAGATGTTATTAAGGGGGAGAGAGAGATTTCCAGGGAGAGAAAATACTCAAGGATCCCAGATGCTTGATGTTCAAGAGGAGAGATGTCACATGCCTTTTTGGGGGAAAGACATGTATTTGCATTAAGTTCTATCCATTTGTATCTTTCAGCTCTGATTTTCTGTTCCCTATCTTCTCCCAATATCCCATGTAAGATTCAGGGGGAGCAAGACACCTAATGGAAAGAAATCAGTCAAATTCATTGCATATCTTTATTCTTGGGGACATGTTGAATCCAATGTGGTACCTTGTACTCACTCTCTACATGTCATCCCAGTCTTGGTATTCTTGTGGTTTCTTTTGTTTGCTCTGGCTAGTGGATGTACCTGTGTTATCTAACTTTGTTTGTGCAAGTTCATTCCATCCTAAGCCAACTCAAGACCATAAGGTAAGTATATGCATCAAAATCATGAGTATGAGGAGTTCTTGCTTATGTACATACTGTTTGCAAGAAGGACTCATGAGCATGAAGGTATTTTCCTTGATAATCTTTTGCTCTGATGCATATGGCCAAGATACATGTAACACATTGCCTACTCTGTCATGGTTATGCTCTCACATGCCTCTATATTTCATATTTACATGAGTGCATACATGTAGGGGGAGCCTATGCTTGTTACATGTCCTTCCAAAGCTTTACTTGCTGTTCTTTATATATTTATCTAAAGATTTGATGTATGTTGCCATCAATTACCAAAAAGGGGGAGATTGAAAGCACAAGTGCTCCCTAGGTGGTTTTGATAATTGATGACAACAT
Source organism: Triticum aestivum (assembly GCF_018294505.1). NCBI lineage: Eukaryota > Viridiplantae > Streptophyta > Magnoliopsida > Poales > Poaceae > Triticum > Triticum aestivum. The sequence continues at coordinate 211,602,023 of NC_057800.1, forward strand.
ATCTCTTGTTGGACTAACATTTCTATCTAGCATGTTTCAGATAAGTTCAACAATGGAGTGGCATGGACTAAAGGCTGTGGGAACTCCTTCAAGATGCTAAGGACAAAGGATTGGCTAAAGCATCAAGCTCAAGACTCTTCATTTTACATTTTAGTGATCCAAGATCACATTGAGTCCATAGGAAAAGCCAATACTATCAAGGAGGGATGAGGTGTTGCTTAATGAGCCTCTTGCTTCATGTGCTTAATGATATGCTCCAAAATCCTCAGCTACTTTCCCACTTCCACATATGACCTAAACCCAAAGGCAAACTCGGACCTACCGATTATTCCTATCCGGCGCCATCGAGTTTCACTTGTCATAAGCCACTGCCAAACCCTAGCAATTCGGTTCTACTGATAGGGATCTCGGTCTCACCAAGATGGGATTGCAAAATCTTTGTTTCCCTTTCGTAACTTTTCGGTCTCACCGAAAAAGTGAATCGGTCCCACCGAAATTGCAATGTAAATTCAGTGTTTCCTTTTTGTAACTTTTCGGTCTCACCGAAAGAGCAAATCGGTCCCACCGAGTTTGCCTGACCAACTCTCTGGTTAGCTAATTACCAAAATCGGTCTCACCGAGTTTGTGTAATCGGTCTCACCGAGACTACTTTATGCCCAAACCCTAACCATATCGGTCCTACCGAGTTGCATGTCAGTCCCACCGAAAATCTCTAACGGTCACTAGGTTTACCTTTTCGGTCCGACCGAGTTTGTTGATTCGGTCCCACCGAGATTGGAAAACTGTGTGTAACGGTTGGATTTTGTGTGGAGGCTATATATACCCCTCCACCTCCTCTTCATTCATGGAGAGAGCCATCAGACTAAGCCTACACTTCCATCATCCTATTTCTGAGAGAGAACTATCGACTCATGTGTTGAGGCCAAGATATTCCATTCCTACCATATGAATCTTGATCTATAGCTTTCCCCAAGTTGCTTTCCACTCAAACCTTCTTTCCACCAGATCCAAATCCTATGAGAGAGAGTTGAGTGTTGGGGAGACTATCATTTGAAGCACAAGAGCAAGGAGTTCATTACCTACACACCATTTGTTACTTCTTGGAGAGTGGTGTCTCCTAGATTGGCTAGGTGTTACTTGGGAGCCTCCGACAAGATTGTGGAGTTGAACCAAGGAGTTTGTAAGGGCAAGGAGATCGCCTACTTCGTGAAGATCTACCGCTAGTGAGGAATGTACTTTGTGGGCGATGGCCATGGTGGGATAGACAAGGTTGCTACATCATGGACGCTTTGTGGGTGGTTGCTTCTTCGTGGACCCTTCGTGGGTGGAGCCCTCCGTGGAGTCGTCCAACCGTTACCCTTCGTGGGTGGAGCCCTCCGTGGACTCGCGGAACCGTTACCCTTCATGGGTTGAAGTCTCCATCAACGTGGATGTAGGATAACACGACCTATCCGAACCACGGGAAAAACATCCGTGTCTCCAATTGCGTTTGAATTCTCCAAACCCTTCCCTTTACATTCTTGCAAGTTGCATGCTTTACTTTCCACTGCCTATACACTCTTTGCATACTTGCTTGATATGTATTGTGAATGCTGAAATTATGCCTAAACTCCACTTAAACCGAAAAAGCTTAAAAATTGCAACTTTAGCATTAAGTGTCTAATCACCCCCCCTATAGACACATCTACTTCAAGACCCTACAAGTGGTATCAGAGCTTTGGTCTCCATTTCCTTAGTTTAATCACCATTGGAGGAAGATGGATGTGTCTACTTTAGGGAGTCTTAGACATAGAGTGCCTATTCTTGATGGAAAGTATTTTCATGAGTGGAAAAATGAAATGCTTGTAATCTTCAATCAATATCATTTGAACAAGTATATTGCTAGTCCTTGTGCACCTCATATTGATCCTTTGCATCCTATCCTAGATGAAGATATTGACATGATTCGCAATCTTAGAACTATTGAGCTCATCATTAGAGGATTGCCCAAAAATTTGAGTGCTAGTTTGCCTACTCTTAATTGTGCCTATACTATATGGAAATTTCTTGAGGAACGATTTCCCGATCATTCCTTGAAAACTTTGGATGAAATTCTCCATAAATCTATTGCCTTGAGTAAGATGAACTCTAGTGATCCTAGTTTTGGTAATTGTCTATTTGAACTTACCAATATTAAGCATGCTAAAGGAGATGTTGGAATCATTAGTGATACCATATTCGAAGCTATAAGAATTCATAAAAGTGACCACTTTGATGATCATTTATCTAATGAATTACCCTCTCTAGGAAATGATGAGTCACAAGATCATGATGAACATGGATACTATGATGATGATGATGATGATAGTGACTTCGATCTTGATGATGCAATGAGACACTTTGGTCTTATGGCAAATCTTCGGGGATATGAATCAGGAGGAAAGGAATGGGTTCTTGATAGTGGATGTACTGATCATATGACCGGAGATGAAGAGATGTTTCGTGAGCTTGCTGAAAATGATGGCCCTCGAAAATATGTCACCTTTGGTGATAATTCAAAGGGTAAAGTGGTTGGCCTTGGCAAGGTGGCCATCTCACATGATAGTTCCATTCAAAATGTCATGCTCGTTGAATCTCTTGGCTACAACTTACTTTCAGCATCTAGACTTGCTGATTTCGGTTTGAATGTCCTATTTACTGAGGTAGATTGCCAAGTATTTCGTCGAGACAATCATAAAATGGTCTTTACCGATATGCGTAGAGGTGATCTTTACATTGTCGATTTCTCTAAAAAGGCACAACCTAAAACTTGCTTTATTGCTAAATCCTCAAAAGGTTGGTTGTGGCATAGACGACTAGGTCACGTTGGCATGAGAAACCTTGACAAGCTTATTAAAGGAAATCATATCCTTGGAGTTAATGATGTCATATTTGATAAGGATAGACTTTGCAGTGCTTGTCAAGCAGGTAAACAGGTTGGAGGAAGACATCCTGTGAAGAACATCATGACCACAAGGAGGCCACTCGAGCTACTTCATATGGATCTTTTTGGTCCCAACGCCTACAAGAGTCTCGGTGGAAATTATTTTGGTCTAGTTATAGTTGATGATTTTTCAAGATTTACGTGGGTGTTCTTTCTTAATGACAAGTCGCAGGTCCAGAAGATCTTCAAAAACTTCGCTAGGAAGGCCCAAAATCAGTTTGACGTGAGGATCAAGAAGGTTCGGAGTGACAACGGAATGGAGTTCAAGAACGAAAATGTGGACACCTTTCTTGACGAAGAAGGGATTTCACACGAGTTCTCGGCTACGTACACACATCAACAAAATGGAGTTGTTGAGAGGAAGAACCGGACGCTCATCGAGATGGCAAGAACGATGCTTGATGAATAAAAGACGCCGAAACACTTTTGGGCAGAAGCGGTTGAGACAGCTTGTCATGCAACAAATCGCTTGTATCTTCACAAGCTACTCGCCAAGACGGCATATGAGCTTCTCACCGGTAACAAACCCCAAGTTGGATACTTTCGAGTATTCGACTCAAAGTGCTACATTCTTGATAAGCATCGTCGTTCAAAGTTTGCTCCTAAATCTCATGAAGGTTTTCTACTTGGTTACGGCTCAAACTCTCACACTTACCATGTCTACAACAATTTCACCCGAAAGGTTGAAGAGACGGTAGATGTGAAGTTTGATGAATCTAATGGCTCGCAAGTAGAGCAATTGCCAATTGATGTAGGAGATAAAGACCCTTCAGAAGCAATCGAAGACTTATCCATTGGCAAAATTCGTCCAACGGAGGTGAAGGAGAGTACTTCATCCAAGTGGAAGCTTCTACTTCACGACAAGGTGAACCAAGAATCGACACGGAAGCATCCACAAGTGGGACACACCAAGATGAAGAAGACAAGGAAATGCATCAAGACGAACATCAACAACCTCTTTCTCCACCACGACAAGAGAACGACAACGTCAACAATGAAGAAGGCCAAGAAGAAGAAGAAGATGAAGAAGATGTTCAACGAAGACCCAAGCAAAAGCTCTCACGAGTTCGAGCAAGAATTGCCAAAGATCATCCCGTCGAGCAAATCCTCAATGATATACAAACCGGGAGAATCACTCGCTCAAAAAATCGTTTAGCTAACTTTTGTGAAAACTATTCATTCATCTCTAGCATTGAACCTATGAAGGTTGAAGAAGCATTGGAAGATCCGGATTGGATAAACGCTATGCTTGAAGAGCTACACAACTTTGAGAGAAACCAAGTTTGGACATTGGTTGAGAAGCCCGACAACAACCACAACATCATTGGTACCAAATGGGTGTTTCGCAACAAGCAAGATGAAGATGGACAAGTGGTTCGCAACAAAGCACGCCTCGTCACCCAAGGGTACACACAAGTCGAAGGTATGGACTATGGTGAGACATATGCTCCCGTTGCTAGACTTGAGTCCATTCGCATCTTACTTGCCTATGCTAATCACCATAATATCACCTTGTACCAAATGGACATTAAAAGTGCTTTTCTAAATGGTGAAATAGAGGAGTTAGTTTATGTCAAACAACCTCCCGGCTTTATCAATCCTAAGAAACCAAATCATGTTTACAAACTTCACAAGGCTCTTTATGGTCTTAAACAAGCTCCTAGAGCATGGTATAAATGCTTGACCAAGTTCCTTACTACAAGTGGATTTGAAATTGGTAAAATTGATTGTACTCTTTTTTCTAAATGGGTTAATGGAGAACTATTTGTATGCCAAATTTATGTTGATGATATCATATTTGGTTCAACTAACCCTCTCTTTAGTGAAAAGTTTGGAAAGCTAATGTCAGAGAAGTTTGAGATGTCTATGATGAGTGAACTCAAATTCTTTCTCGGTTTGCAAATCAAGCAAACTAAGGAAGGTACATTTGTCTCTCAAACAAAGTACACCAAGGACTTATTCAAGAAGTTCAATATGCAAGAATGCAAAGGTATGTCTACACCCATGCCTACTAGTGGACATAATGATTTGACCAAAGATGGTGAACTGGTTGATCAAAAGGTTTATCACTCTATGATTGGTTCATTGTTATACCTATGTGCTTCACGTCCCGGTAATATGCTAAGTGTGTGCATGTGTGCACAATATCAAGCTGCTCCTAAAGAATGTCATCTTAAGGCCGTGAAAAGGATAGTGAGATATTTAATCCATACACCAAATTTTGGCATTTGGTATCCTAAGAGGTCTTCTTTTGATCTTGTTGGCTATTCCGACTCGGATTATGCCGGAGACAAGATTGATAGAAAGTCCACTTTGGGTACTTGTCAATTTCTTGGTAGATCTCTTGTGTCTTGGTCTTCCAAGAAACAAAACTCGGTATCCTTATCCACCGTCGAAGCGGAATACATTGCCGCTGGTTCGCGTTGTGCTCAATTACTTTGGATGACCCAAACTCCTAAAATTATGGGATTTATGTGAAACATGTTCCACTACTTTGTGACAATGAAAGTGCTATCAAAATTGGTCATAATCCGGTACAACATTCTCGAACTAAGCATATTGAAGTTCGTCATCATTTCATTCGAGATCATGTTGCTAAGGGTGACATTGATCTTAAGCATGTTCACACCGATAAGAAATTAGCGGGTATATTTACTAAACCTCTTGATGAGAAAGTGTTTTGCAGGTTGAGAGGAGAATTGAACATCATTGATGCTTCGAACTTGGAGTGGAAACTCCATTGGATACATGCAAGACATGAGCTTATGACTAATCCATGATATATCTCTTATGATAACTATCTTATGTCTTGGATATATTTGTACCTTGCATGTTGTCTAACCCATGTAGGTGCTTGGTTGAATCTAATTCCATGAGATTGCGACTCACTCACATCTTGAGCAATCTCTACATCACCAAGACTCTACACAATGGTGGTTGAATACAAGGAAGCACAAAACCATTCAAACATATCCTTTGACAAATTCTGTGTTGAGATTCATGATTGTCATTTTTGGATACACAAGTGCTCTTCCTTGCAAGAACTAACCCATGTAGGTAGATGAACTCAAACTCCAAGTGGTGCTCCCAACTCTTGATGAGCTACATCAACCTTGAGCACCCACACAAGTTCAACTACATGAGCAAGAACCACACCACCACCCAAGGTATGTTATTCCATCTTAGAGAAGCTTTACTCCAAGACATGAGTCAAAGCAACTCAACAAGATGTGAATACATCAAGATGCTTAAACGAAAAATGGTAACCCCATTTTGAGCTTAAACGATGAGTATGACCTATGATCAAGTGTTCTCACTTGACTCCTAAGTCAATATATTCTAACATAGGTGACTATGTCACCGCCCAACTCTAGATGAAGTTCCCTTGTGTTCTTTTCTGTGTTATTGCATTTGTCTCATGCATGTTTATTTTCTTTCTCTTTATCAAAAAAAAACTTCATCTAGATCTTTCAGTTTCTTCTCTTTTCTTTCTGTTTTTGTTCTGCCTTTTCTGCATTTGATTCCTTGCAAATCCTTCAGGTAATTCATTGCAAATCTTTGTGAGATCCTATATTTCTAGTGAGCTGAGGTGACAAGTGTTTTTCTCTGTGTGAACTTGGTTTCACCGACTTGTAATTTTCGGTCCAACCGAATCTTTTCGGTGCCACCGAAACACACCACTCGGTGCCACCGACTTCGCAACAGGAAAAACAATTTGCCACTTGTTCTACATTTCTTCTGATCCAGCTCCACTCAATGAATCTTGTCCTCTACAAGCATCACAATTTTATCCTTTGCTTTGTGTTGAGTCTCAAGGACCAAACCTATACGACGGATTCCAGAAAGCCCTTCTTGGAAATTGATGTCAAAGGGGGAGAAAGAGATCACATCAAAGCTCAAGGGGAGAGAAAGTCTCAAGGATCCCAGATGTTGTTAAGGGGGAGAGAGAGATTTCCCAGATGTTATTAAGGGGGAGAGAGAGATTTCCAGGGAGAGAAAATACTCAAGGATCCCAGATGCTTGATGTTCAGGAGGAGAGATGTCACATGCCTTTTTGGGGGAAAGACATGTATTTGCATTAAGTTCTATCCATTTGTATCTTTCAGCTCTGATTTTCTGTTCCCTATCTTCTCCCAATATCCCATGTAAGATTCAGGGGGAGCAAGACACCTAATGGAAAGAAATCAGTCAAATTCATTGCATATCTTTATTCTTGGGGACATGTTGAATCCAATGTGGTACCTTGTACTCACTCTCTACATGTCATCCCAGTCATGGTATTCTTGTGGTTTCTTTTGTTTGCTCTGGCTAGTGGATGTACCTGAGTTATCTAACTTTGTTTGTGCAGGTTCATTCCATCCTAAGCCAACTCAAGACCACAAGGTAAGTATATGCATCAGAATCATGAGTATGAGGAGTTCTTGCTTATGTACATACTGTTTGCAAGAAGGACTCATGAGCATGAAGGTATTTTCCTTGATAATCTTTTGCTCTGATGCATATGGCCAAGATACATGTAACACATTGCCTACTCTGTCATGGTTATGCTCTCACATGCCTCTATATTTCATATTTACATGAGTGCATACATGTAGGGGGAGCCTATGCTTGTTACATGTCCTTCCAAAGCTTTACTTGCTGTTCTTTATATCTTTATCTAAAGCTTTGATGTATGTTTCCATCAATTACCAAAAAGGGGGAGATTGAAAGCACAAGTGCTCCCTAGGTGGTTTTGATAATTGATGACAACATATCTCTTGTTGGACTAACATTTCTATCTCGCATGTTTCAGATAAGTTCAACAATGGAGTGGCATGGACTAAAGGTTGTGGGAACTCCTTCAAGATGCTAAGGACAAAGGATTGGCTAAAGCATCAAGCTCAAGACTCTTCATTTTACATTTTAGTGATCCAAGATCACATTGAGTCCATAGGAAAAGCCAATACTATCAAGGAGGGATGAGGTGTTGCTTAATGAGCCTCTTGCTTCATGTGCTTAATGATATGCTCCAAAATCCTCAGCTACTTTCCCACTTCCACATATGACCTAAACCCAAAGCCAAACTCGGACCTACCGATTATTCCTATCCGGCGCCACCGAGTTTCACTTGTCATAAGCCACTACCAAACCCTAGCAATTCGGTTCTACTGATAGGGATCTTGGTCTCACCGAGATGGGATTGCAAACTCTCTATTTCCCTTTCGTAACTTTTCGGTCTCACCGAAAAAGTGAATCGGTCCCACCGAAATTGCAATGTAAATTCAGTGTTTGCTTTTTGTAACTTTTCGGTCTCACCGAAAGAGCAAATCGGTCCCACCGAGTTTGCCTGACCAACTCTCTGGTTAGATAATTACCAAAATCGGTCTCACCGAGTTTGTGTAATCGGTCTCACCGAGATTATGTTATGCCCAAACCCTAACCATATCGGTCCTACCGAGTTGCATGTCAGTCCCACCGAAAATCTCTAACGGTCACTAGGTTTACCTTTTCGGTCCGACCGAGTTTGTTGATTCGGTCCCACCGAGATTGGAAAACTGTGTGTAACGGTTGGATTTTGTGTGGAGGCTATATATACCCCTCCACCTCCTCTTCATTCATGGAGAGAGCCATCAGACTAAGCCTACACTTCCAGCATCCTATTTCTGAGAGAGAACTACCTACTCATGTGTTGAGGCCAAGATATTCCATTCCTACCATATGAATCTTGATCTCTAGCTTTCCCCAAGTTGCTTTCCACTCAAACCTTCTTTCCACCAGATCCAAATCCTATGAGAGAGAGTTGAGTGTTGGGGAGACTATCATTTGAAGCACAAGAGCAAGGAGTTCATTACCTACACACCATTTGTTACTTCTTGGAGAGTGGTGTCTCCTAGATTGGCTAGGTGTTACTTGGAAGCCTCCGACAAGATTGTGGAGTTGAACCAAGGAGTTTGTAAGGGCAAGGATATCGCCTACTTCGTGAAGATCTACCGCTAGTGAGGCAAGTCCTTCGTGGGCGATGGCCATGGTGGGATAGACAAGGTTGCTACTTGATGGACGCTTTGTGGGTGGTTGCTTCTTCGTGGACCCTTCGTGGGTGGAGCCCTCCGTGGACTCGTGCAACTGTTACCCTTCGTGGGTGGAGCCCTCCGTGGACTCGTGGAACCGTTACCCTTCGTGGGTTGAAGTCTCCATCAACGTGGATGTAGGATAGCACCACCTATCCGAACCACGGGAAAAACATCCGTGTCTCCAATTGCGTTTGAATTCTCCAAACCCTTCCCTTTACATTCTTGCAAGTTGCATGCTTTACTTTCCGCTGCCTATACACTCTTTGCATACTTGCTTGATATATATTGTGAATGCTGAAATTATGCCTAAACTCCACTTAAACCGAAAAAGCTTAAAAATTGCAACTTTAGCATTAAGTGTCTAATCACCCCCCTCTAGACACATCTACTTCAAGATCCTACAAGTGGTATCAGAGCTTTGGTTTCCATTTCCTTAGTTTAATCACCATTGGAGGAAGATGGATGTGTCTACTTTAGGGAGTCTTAGACATAGAGTGCCTATTCTTGATGGAGAGTATTTTCATGAGTGGAAAAATGAAATGCTTGTAATCTTCAATCAATATCATTTGAACAAGTATATTGCTAGTCCTTGTGCACCTCATATTGATCCTTTGCATCCTATCCTAGATGAAGATATTGACATGATTCACAATCTTAGAACTATTGAGCTCATCATTAGAGATTGCCCAAAAATTTGATTGCTAGTTTGCCTACTCTTAATTGTGCCTATACTATATGGAAATTTCTTGAGGAACGATTTCGCGATCATTCCTTTAAAACTTTGGATGAAATTCTCCATAAATCTATTGCCTTGAGTAAGATGAACTCTAGTGATCCTAGTTTTGGTAATTATCTATTTGAACTTACCAATCTTAAGCATGCTAAAGGAGATGTTGGAATCATTAGTGATATCATATTCGAAGCTATAAGAATTCACAAAAGTGACAACTTTGATGATCATTTATCTAATGAATTACCCTCTCTAGGAAATGATGAGTCACAAGATCATGATGAACATGGATACTATGATGATGATGATGATAGTGACTTCGATCTTGATGATGCAATGAGACATTTTGGTCTTATGGCAAATCTTCGGGGATATGAATCAGGAGGAAAGGAATGGGTTCTTGATAGTGGATGTACTAATCATATGACCGGAGATGAAGAGATGTTTAGTCAGCTTGCTGAAAATGATGGCCCTCAAAAATATGTCACCTTTGGTGATAATTCAAAGGGTAAAGTGGGTGGCCTTGGCAAGGTGGCCATCTCACATGATAGTTCCATTCAAAATGTCATGCTCGTTGAATCTCTTGGCTACAACTTACTTTCAGTATCTAGACTTGCTGATTTCGGTTTGAATGTCCTATTTACTGTGGTAGATTGCCAAGTATTTCGTCGAGACAATCATAAAATGGTCTTTACCAATATGCGTAGAGGTGATCTTTACATTGTCGATTTCTCTAAAAAGGCACAACCTAAAACTTGCTTTATTGCTAAATCCTCAAAAGGTTGGTTGTGGCATAGACGACTAGGTCACGTTGGCATGAGAAACCTTGACAAGCTTATTAAAGGAAATCATATCCTTGGAGTTAATGATGTCATATTTGATAAGGATAGACTTTGCAGTGCTTGTCAAGCAGGTAAACAGGTTGGAGGAAGACATCCCGTGAAGAACATCATGACCACAAGGAGGCCACTCGAGCTACTTCATATGGATCTTTTTCGTCCCAACGCCTACAAGAGTCTCGGTGGAAATTCTTTTGGTCTAGTTATAGTTGATGATTTTTCAAGATTTACGTGGGTGTTCTTTCTTAATGACAAGTCGCGGGTCCAGAAGATCTTCAAAAACTTCGCTAGGAAGGCCCAAAATCAGTTTGACGTGAAGATCAAGAAGGTTCGGAGTGACAACGGAATGGAGTTCAAGAACGCAAATGTGGACACCTTTCTTGAGGAAGAAGGGACTTCACACGAGTTCTCGGCTACGTACACACATCAACAAAATGGAGTTGTTGAGAGGAAGAACCGGACGCTCATCGAGATGGCAAGAACGATGCTTGATGAATAAAAGACGCCGAAACACTTTTGGGAAGAAGCGGTTGAGACAGCTTGTCATGCAACAAATCGCTTGTATCTTCACAAGCTACTCGGCAAGACGGCATACGAGCTTCTCACCGGTAACAAACCCCAAGTTGGATACTTTCGAGTATTCAGCTCAAAGTGCTACATTCTTGATAAGCATCGTCGTTCAAAGTTTGCTCCAAAAGTCATGAAGGTTTTCTACTTGGTTACGGCTCAAACTCTCACACTTACCATGTCTACAACAATTTCACCCGAAAGGTTGAAGATACGGTAGATGTGAAGTTTGATGAATCTAATGGCTCGCAAGTAGTGCAATTGCCAATTGATGTAGGAGACAAAGACCCTTCAGAAGCAATCCAAGACTTATCCATTGGCAAAATTCGTCCAACGGAGGTGAAGGAGACTACTTCATCCATCCAAGTGGAAGCTTCTACTTCACGACAAGGTGAACCAAGAATCGACACGGAAGCATCCACAAGTGGGACACACCAAGATGAAGAAGACAAGAAAATGCATCAAGACGAACATCAACAACCTCTTTCTCCACCACGACAAGAGAACGACAACATCAACAATGAAGAAGGCCATGAAGAAGAAGAAGATGAAGAAGATGTTCAACAAAGACCCAAGCAAAAGCTCTCATGAGTTCGAGCAAGAATTGCCAAAGATCATCCCGTCGAGCAAATCCTCAATGATATACAAACCGGGAGAATCACTCGCTCAAAAAATCGTTTAGCTAACTTTTGTGAACACTATTCATTCATCTCTAGCATTGAACCTATGAAGGTTGAAGAAGCATTGGAAGATCCGGATTGGATAAACGCTATGCTTGAAGAGCTACACAACTTTGAGAGAAACCAAGTTTGGACATTGGTTGAGAAGCCCGACAACAACCACAACATCATTGGTACCAAATGGGTGTTTCGCAACAAGCAAGATGAAGATGGACAAGTGGTTCGCAACAAAGCACGCCTCGTCACCCAAGGGTACACACAAGTCGAAGGTATGGACTATGGTGAGACATATGCTCCCGTTGCTAGACTTGAGTCCATTCGCATCTTACTTGCCTATGCTAATCACCATAATATCACCTTGTACCAAATGGACATTAAAAGTGCTTTTCTAAATGGTGAAATAGAGGAGGAAGTTTATGTCAAACAACCTCCCGGCTTTATCAATCCTAAGAAACCAAATCATGTTTACAAACTTCACAAGGCTCTTTATGGTCTTAAACAAGCTCCTAGAGCATGGTATAAATGCTTGACCAAGTTCCTTACTACAAGTGGATTTGAAATTGGTAAAATTGATTCTACTCTTTTTACTAAAAGGGTTAATGGAGAACTATTTGTATGCCAAATTTATGTTGATGATATCATATTTGGTTCAACTAACCCTCTCTTTATGAAAAGTTTGGAAAGCTAATGTTAGAGAAGTTTGAGATGTCTATGATGAGTGAACTCAAATTCTTTCTCGGTTTGCAAATCAAGCAAACTAAGGAAGGTACATTTGTCTCTCAAACAAAGTACACCAAGGACTTATTCAAGAAGTTCAATATGCAAGAATGCAGAGGTATGTCTACACCCATGCCTACTAGTGGACATAATGATTTGACCAAAGATGGTGAACCGGTTGATCAAAATGTTTATCGCTCTATGATTGGTTCATTGTTATACCTATGTGCTTCACGTCCCGATATTATGCTAAGTGTGTGCATGTGTGCACGATATCAAGCTGCTCCTAAAGAATGTCATCTTAAGGCCATGAAAAGGATAGTGAGATATTTAATCCATACACCAAATTTTGGCATTTGGTATCCTAAGAGGTCTTCTTTTGATCTTGTTGGCTATTCCGACTCGGATTATGCCGGAGACAAGATTGATAGAAAGTCCACTTCGGGTACTTGTCAATTTCTTGGTAGATCTCTTGTGTCTTGGTCTTCCAAGAAACAAAACTCGGTATCCTTATCCACCGCCAAAGCGAAATACATTGCCGCTGGTTCGTGTTATGCTCAGTTACTTTGGATGACCCAAACTCTTAAAGATTATGGGATTTATGTGAAACATGTTCCACTACTTTGTGACAATGGAAGTGCTATCAAAATTGGTCATAATCCTGTACAACATTCTCGAACTAAGCATATTGAAGTTCGTCATCATTTCATTCGAGATCGTGTTGCTAAGGGTGACATTGATCTTAAGCATGTTCGCACCGATAAGAAATTAGCGGATATATTTACTAAACCTCTTGATGAGAAAGTGTTTTGCAGGTTGAGAGGAGAATTGAACATCGTTGATGCTTCGAACTTGGAGTAGAAACTCCATTGGATACATGCAAGACATGAGCTTATGACTAATCCATGATATATGTCTTATGATAACTATCTTATGTCTTGGATATATTTGTACCTTGCATGTTGTCTAACCCATGTAGGTGCTTGGTTGAATCTAATTCCATGAGATTGCGACTCACTCACATCTTGTGCAATCTCTACATCACCAAGACTCTACACAATGGTGGTTGAAGACAAGGAAGCACAAAACCATTCAAACATATCCTTTGACAAATTCTGTGTTGAGCTTCATGATTGTCATTTTTGGATACACAAGTGCTCTTCCTTGAAAGAACTAACCCATGTAGGTAGATGAACTCAAACTCCAAGTGGTGCTCCCAACTCTTGATGAGCTACATCAACCTTGAGCACCCACACAAGTTCAACTACATGAGCAAGAACCACACCACCACCCAAGGTATGTTATTCCATCTTAGAGAAGCTTTACTCCAAGACATGAGTCAAAGCAACTCAACAAGATGTGAATACATCAAGATGCTTAAACGAAAAATGGTAACCCCATTTTGAGCTTAAACGATGAGTATGACCTATGATCAAGTGTTCTCACTTGACTCCTAAGTCAATATACTCTAACATAGGTGACTATGTCACCGCCCAACTCTAGATGAAGTTCCCTTGTGTTCTTTTCTGTGTTATTGCATTTGTCTCATGCATGTTTATTTTCTTTCTCTTTTTCAAAAAAAAACTTCATCTAGATCTTTCAGTTTCTTCTCTTTTCTTTCTGTTTTTGTTCTGCCTTTTCTGCATTTGATTCCTTGCAAATCCTTCAGGTAATTCATTGCAAATCTTTGTGAGATCCTATATTTCTAGTGAGCTGAGGTGACAAGTGTTTTTCTCTGTGTGAACTTGGTTTCACCGACTTGTAATTTTCGGTCCAACCGAATCTTTTCGGTGCCACCGAAACACACCACTCGGTGCCACCGACTTCGCAACAGGAAAAACAATTTGCCACTTGTTCTACATTTCTTCTGATCCAGCTCCACTCAATGAATCTTGTCCTCTACAAGCATCACAATTTTATCCTTTGCTTTGTGCTGAGTCTCAAGGACCAAACCTATACGACGGATTCCAGAAAGCCCTTCTTGGAAATTGATGTCAAAGGGGGAGAAAGAGATCACATCAAAGCTCAAGGGGAGAGAAAGTCTCAAGGATCCCAGATGTTGTTAAGGGGGAGAGAGAGATTTCCCAGATGTTATTAAGGGGGAGAGAGAGATTTCCAGGGAGAGAAAATACTCAAGGATCCCAGATGCTTGATGTTCAAGAGGAGAGATGTCACATGCCTTTTTGGGGGAAAGACATGTATTTGCATTAAGTTCTATCCATTTGTATCTTTCAGCTCTGATTTTCTGTTCCCTATCTTCTCCCAATATCCCATGTAAGATTCAGGGGGAGCAAGACACCTAATGGAAAGAAATCAGTCAAATTCATTGCATATCTTTATTCTTGGGGACATGTTGAATCCAATGTGGTACCTTGTACTCACTCTCTACATGTCATCCCAGTCTTGGTATTCTTGTGGTTTCTTTTGTTTGCTCTGGCTAGTGGATGTACCTGTGTTATCTAACTTTGTTTGTGCAGGTTCATTCCATCCTAAGCCAACTCAAGACCACAAGGTAAGTATATGCATCAAAATCATGAGTATGAGGAGTTCTTGCTTATGTACATACTGTTTGCAAGAAGGACTCATGAGCATGAAGGTATTTTCCTTGATAATCTTTTGCTCTGATGCATATGGCCAAGATACATGTAACACATTGCCTACTCTGTCATGGTTATGCTCTCACATGCCTCTATATTTCATATTTACATGAGTGCATACATGTAGGGGGAGCCTATGCTTGTTACATGTCCTTCCAAAGCTTTACTTGTTGTTCTTTATATCTTTATCTAAAGCTTTGATGTATGTTGCCATCAATTACCAAAAAGGGGGAGATTGAAAGCACAAGTGCTCCCTAGGTGGTTTTGATAATTGATGACAACATATCTCTTGTTGGACTAACATTTCTATCTCGCATGTTTCAGATAAGTTCAACAATGGAGTGGCATGGACTAAAGGTTGTGGGAACTCCTTCAAGATGCTAAGGACAAAGGATTGGCTAAAGCATCAAGCTCAAGACTCTTCATTTTACATTTTAGTGATCCAAGATCACATTGAGTCCATAGGAAAAGCCAATACTATCAAGGAGGGATGAGGTGTTGCTTAATGAGCCTCTTGCTTCATGTGCTTAATGATATGCTCCAAAATCCTCAGCTACTTTCCCACTTCCACATATGACCTAAACCCAAAGCCAAACTCGGACCTACCGATTATTCCTATCCGGCGCCACCGAGTTTCACTTGTCATAAGCCACTGCCAAACCCTAGCAATTCGGTTCTACTGATAGGGATCTCTATCTCACCGAGATGGGATTGCAAACTCTCTGTTTCCCTTTCATGACTTTTCGGTCTCACCGAAAAAGTGAATCGGTCCCACCGAAATTGCAATGTAAATTCAGTGTTTGCTTTTTGTAACTTTTCGGTCTCACCGAAAGAGCAAATCGGTCCCACCGAGTTTGCCTGACCAACTCTCTGGTTAGATAATTACCAAAATCGGTCTCACCGAGTTTGTGTAATCGGTCTCACCGAGATTATGTTATGCCCAAACCCTAACCATATCGGTCCTACCGAGTTGCATGTCAGTCCCACCGAAAATCTCTAACGGTCACTAGGTTTACCTTTTCGGTCCGACCGAGTTTGTTGATTCGGTCCCACCGAGATTGGAAAACTGTGTGTAACGGTTGGATTTTGTGTGGAGGCTATATATACCCCTCCACCTCCTCTTCATTCATGGAGAGAGCCATCAGACTAAGCCTACACTTCCAGCATCCTATTTCTGAGAGAGAACTACCTACTCATGTGTTGAGGCCAAGATATTCCATTCCTACCATATGAATCTTGATCTCTAGCTTTCCCCAAGTTGCTTTCCACTCAAACCTTCTTTCCACCAGATCCAAATCCTATGAGAGAGAGTTGAGTGTTGGGGAGACTATCATTTGAAGCACAAGAGCAAGGAGTTCATTACCTACACACCATTTGTTACTTCTTGGAGAGTGGTGTCTCCTAGATTGGCTAGGTGTTACTTGGAAGCCTCCGACAAGATTGTGGAGTTGAACCAAGGAGTTTGTAAGGGCAAGGAGATCGCCTACTTCGTGAAGATCTACCGCTAGTGAGGCAAGTCCTTCGTGGGCGATGGCCATGGTGGGATAGACAAGGTTGCTACTTCATGGACGCTTTGTGGGTGGTTGCTTCTTCGTGGACCCTTCGTGGGTGGAGCCCTCCGTGGACTCGCGCAACCGTTACCCTTCGTGGGTGGAGCCCTCCGTGGACTCGCGGAACCGTTACCCTTCGTGGGTTGAAGTCTCCATCAACGTGGATGTAGGATAGCACCACCTATCCGAACCACGGGAAAAACATCCGTGTCTCCAATTGCGTTTGAATTCTCCAAACCCTTCCCTTTACATTCTTGCAAGTTGCATGCTTTACTTTCCGCTGCCTATACACTCTTTGCATACTTGCTTGATATGTATTGTGAATGCTGAAATTATGCCTAAACTCCACTTAAACCGAAAAAGCTTAAAAATTGCAACTTTAGCATTAAGTGTCTAATCACCCCCCTCTAGACACATCTACTTCAAGATCCTACAAGTGGTATCAGAGCTTTGGTCTCCATTTCCTTAGTTTAATCACCATTGGAGGAAGATGGATGTGTCTACTTTAGGGAGTCTTAGACATAGAGTGCCTATTCTTGATGGAGAGTATTTTCATGAGTGGAAAAATGAAATGCTTGTAATATTCAATCAATATCATTTGAACAAGTATATTGCTAGTCCTTGTGCACCTCATATTGATCCTTTGCATCCTATCCTAGATGAAGATATTGACATGATTCGCAATCTTAGAACTATTGAGCTCATCATTAGAGGATTGCCCAAAAATTTGATTGCTAGTTTGCCTACTCTTAATTGTGCCTATACTATATGGAAATTTCTTGAGGAACGATTTCCCGATCATTCCTTGAAAACTTTGGATGAAATTCTCCATAAATCTATTGCCTTGAGTAAGATGAACTCTAGTGATCCTAGTTTTGGTAATTGTCTATTTGAACTTACCAATCTTAAGCATGCTAAAGGAGATGTTGGAATCATTAGGGATATCATATTCGAAGCTATAAGAATTCATAAAAGTGACAACTTTGATGATCATTTATCTAATGAATTACCCTCTCTAGGAAATGATGAGTCACAAGATCATGATGAACATGGATACTATGATGATGATGATGATAGTTACTTCGATCTTGATGATGCAATGAGACATTTTGGTCTTATGTCAAATCTTCGGGGATATGAATCAGGAGGAAAGGAATGGGTTTTTGATAGTGGATGTACTGATCATATGACCGGAGATGAAGAGATGTTTAGTGAGCTTGCTGAAAATGATGGCCCTCAAAAATATGTCACCTTTGGTGATAATTCAAAGGGTTAAGTGGTTGGCCTTGGCAAGGTGGCCATCTCACATGATAGTTCCATTCAAAATGTCATGCTCGTTGAATCTCTTGGCTACAACTTACTTTCAGTATCTAGACTTGCTGATTTCGGTTTGAATGTCCTATTTACTGTGGTAGATTGCCAAGTATTTCATCGAGACAATCATAAAATGGTCTTTACCGATATGCGTAGAGGTGATCTTTACATTGTCGATTTCTCTAAAAAGGCACAACCTAAAACTTGCTTTATTGCTAAATCCTCAAAAGGTTGGTTGTGGCATAGACGACTAGGTCACGTTGGCATGAGAAACCTTGACAAGCTTATTAAAGGAAATCATATCCTTGGAGTTAATGATGTCCTATTTGATAAGGATAGACTTTGCAGTGCTTGTCAAGCAGGTAAACAGGTTGGAGGAAGACATCCCGTGAAGAACATCATGACCACAAGGAGGCCACTCGAGCTACTTCATATGGATCTTTTTGGTCCCAACGCCTACAAGAGTCTCGGTGGAAATTCTTTTGGTCTAGTTATAGTTGATGATTTTTCAAGATTTACGTGGGTGTTCTTTCTTAATGACAAGTCGCGGGTCCAGAAGATCTTCAAAAACTTCGCTAGGAAGGCCCAAAATCAGTTTGACGTGAAGATCAAGAAGGTTCGGAGTGACAACGGAATGTAGTTCAAGAACGCAAATGTGGACACCTTTCTTGAGGAAGAAGGGACTTCACACGAGTTCTCGGCTACGTACACACATCAACAAAATGGAGTTGTTGAGAGGAAGAACCAGACGCTCATCGAGATGGCAAGAACGATGCTTGATGAATAAAAGACGCCGAAACACTTTTGGGAAGAAGCGGTTGAGACAACTGGTCATGCAACAAATCGCTTGTATCTTCACAAGCTACCCGGCAAGATGGCATACGAGCTTCTCACCGGTAACAAACCCCAAGTTGGATACTTTCGAGTATTCGGCTCAAAGTGCTACATTCTTGATAAGCATCGTCGTTCAAAGTTTGCTCCTAAATCTCATGAAGGTTTTCTACTTGGTTACGGCTCAAACTCTCACACTTACCATGTCTACAACAATTTCACCCGAAAGGTTGAAGAGACGGTAGATGTGAAGTTTGATGAATCTAATGGCTCGCAAGTAGTGCAATTGCCAATTGATGTAGGAGAGAAAGACCCTTCAGAAGCAATCCAAGACTTATCCATTGGCAAAATTCGTCCAACGGAGGTGAAGGAGAGTACTTCATCCATCCAAGTGGAAGCTTCTACTTCACGACAAGGTGAACCAAGAATCGACACGGAAGCATCCACAAGTGGGACACACCAAGATGAAGAAGACAAGGAAATGCATCAAGACGAACATCAACAACCTCTTTCTCCACCACGACAAGAGAACGACAACGTCAACAATGAAGAAGGCCATGAAGAAGAAGAAGATGAAGAAGATGTTCAACGAAGACCCAAGCAAAAGCTCTCACGAGTTCGAGCAAGAATTGCCAAAGATCATCCCGTCGAGCAAATCCTCAATGATATACAAACCGGGAGAATCACTCGCTCAAAAAATCGTTTAGCTAACTTTTGTGAAAACTATTCATTCATCTCTAGCATTGAACCTATGAAGGTTGAAGAAGCATTGGAAGATCCGAATTGGATAAACGCTATGCTTGAAGAGCTACACAACTTTGAGAGAAACCAAGTTTGGACATTGGTTGAGAAGCCCGACAACAACCACAACATCATTGGTACCAAATGGGTGTTTCGCAACAAGCAAGATGAAGATGGACAAGTGGTTCGCAACAAAGCACGCCTCGTCACCCAAGGGTACACACAAGTCGAAGGTATGGACTATGGTGAGACATATGCTCCCGTTGCTAGACTTGAGTCCATTCGCATCTTACTTGCCTATGCTAATCACCATAATATCACCTTGTACCAAATGGACATTAAAAGTGCTTTTCTAAATGGTGAAATAGAGGAGGAAGTTTATGTCAAACAACCTCCCGACTTTATCAATCCTAAGAAACCAAATCATGTTTACAAACTTCACAAGGCTCTTTATGGTCTTAAACAAGCTCCTAGAGCATGGTATAAATGCTTGACCAAGTTCCTTACTACAAGTGGATTTGAAATTGGTAAAATTGATTCTACTCTTTTTACTAAAAGGGTTAATGGAGAACTATTTGTATGCCAAATTTATGTTGATGATATCATATTTGGTTCAACCAACCCTCTCTTTAGTGAAAAGTTTGGAAAGCTAATGTTAGAGAAGTTTGAGATGTCTATGATGAGTGAACTCAAATTCTTTCTCGGTTTGCAAATCAAGCAAACTAAGGAAGGTACATTTGTCTCTCAAACAAAGTACACCAAGGACTTATTCAAGAAGTTCAATATGCAAGAATGCAAAGGTATGTCTACACCCATGCCTACTAGTGGACATAATGATTTGACCAAAGATGGTGAACCGGTTGATCAAAATGTTTATCGCTCTATGATTGGTTCATTGTTATACCGATGTGCTTCACGTCCCGATATTATGCTAAGTGTGTGCATGTGTGCACGATATCAAGCTGCTCCTAAAGAATGTCATCTTAAGGCCATGAAAAGGATAGTGAGATATTTAATCCATACACCAAATTTTGGCATTTGGTATCCTAAGAGGTCTTCTTTTGATCTTGTTGGCTATTCCGACTCGGATTATGCCGGAGACAAGATTGATAGAAAGTCCACTTCGGGTACTTGTCTATTTCTTGGTAGATCTCTTGTGTCTTGGTCTTGCAAGAAACAAAACTCGGTATCCTTATCCACCGCCGAAGAGAAATACATTGCCGCTGGTTCGTGTTGTGCTCAATTACTTTGGATGACCCAAACTCTTAAAGATTATGGGATTTATGTGAAACATGTTCCACTACTTTGTGACAATGAAAGTGCTATCAAAATTGGTCATAATCCTGTACAACATTCTCGAACTAAGCATATTGAAGTTCGTCATCATTTCATTCGAGATCGTGTTGCTAAGGGTGACATTGATCTTAAGCATGTTCGCACCGATAAGAAATTAGCAGATATATTTACTAAACCTCTTGATGAGAAAGTGTTTTGGAGGTTGAGAGGAGAATTGAACATCATTGATGCTTCGAACTTGGAGTAGAAACTCCATTGGATACATGCAAGACATGTGCTTATGACTAATCCATGATATATGTCTTATGATAACTATCTTATGTCTTGGATATATTTGTGCCTTGCATGTTGTCTAACCCATGTAGGTACTTGGTTGAATCTAATTCCATGAGATTGCTACTCACTCACATCTTGAGCAATCTCTACATCACCAAGACTCTACACAATGGTGGTTGAAGACAAGGAAGCACAAAACCATTCAAACATATCCTTTGACAAATTCTGTGTTGAGCTTCATGATTGTCATTTTTGGATACACAAGTGCTCTTCCTTGCAAGAACTAACCCATGTAGGTAGATGAACTCAAACTCCAAGTGGTGCTCCCAACTCTTGATGAGCTACATCAACCTTGAGCACCCACACAAGTTCAACTACATGAGCAAGAACCACACCACCACCCAAGGTATGTTATTCCATCTTAGAGAAGCTTTACTCCAAGACATGAGTCAAAGCAACTCAACAAGATGTGAATACATCAAGATGCTTAAACGAAAAATGGTAACCCCATTTTGAGCTTAAACGATGAGTATGACCTATGATCAAGTGTTCTCACTTGACTCCTAAGTCAATATACTCTAACATAGGTGACTATGTCACCGCCCAACTCTAGATGAAGTTCCCTTGTGTTCTTTTCTGTGTTATTTCATTTGTCTCATGCATGTTTATTTTCTTTCTCTTTTTCAAAAAAAAACTTCATCTAGATCTTTCAGTTTCTTCTCTTTTCTTTCTGTTTTTGTTCTGCCTTTTCTGCATTTGATTCCTTGCAAATCCTTCAGGTAATTCATTGCAAATCTTTGTGAGATCCTACATTTCTAGTGAGCTGAGGTGACAAGTGTTTTTCTCTGTGTGAACTCGGTTTCGCCGACTTGTAATTTTCGGTCCAACCGAATCTTTTCGGTGCCACCGAAACACACCACTCGGTGCCACCGACTTCGCAACAGGAAAAACAATTTGCCACTTGTTCTACATTTCTTCTGATCCAGCTCCACTCAATGAATCTTGTCTTCTACAAGCATCACAATTATATCCTTTGCTTTGTGCTGAGTCTCAAGGACCAAACCTATACGACGGATTCCAGAAAGCCCTTCTTGGAAATAGATGTCAAAGGGGGAGAAAGAGATCACATCAAAGCTCAAGGGGAGAGAAAGTCTCAAGGATCCCAGATGTTGTTAAGGGGGAGAGAGAGATTTCCCAGATGTTATTAAGGGGGAGAGAGAGATTTCCAGGGAGAGAAAATACTCAAGGATCCCAGATGCTTGATGTTCAAGAGGAGAGATGTCACATGCCTTTTTGGGGGAAAGACATGTATTTGCATTAAGTTCTATCCATTTGTATCTTTCAGCTCTGATTTTCTGTTCCCTATCTTCTCCCAATATCCCATGTAAGATTCAGGGGGAGCAAGACACCTAAGGGAAAGAAATCAGTCAAATTCATTGCATATCTTTATTCTTGGGGACATGTTGAATCCAATGTGGTACCTTGTACTCACTCTCTACATGTCATCCCAGTCTTGGTATTCTTGTGGTTTCTTTTGTTTGCTCTGGCTAGTGGATGTACCTGTGTTATCTAACTTTGTTTGTGCAGGTTCATTCCATCCTAAGCCAACTCAAGACCACAAGGTAAGTATATGCATCAAAATCATGAGTATGAGGAGTTCTTGCTTATGTACATACTGTTTGCAAGAAGGACTCATGAGCATGAAGGTATTTTCCTTGATAATCTTTTTCTCTGATGCATATGGCCAAGATACATGCAACACATTGCCTACTCTGTCATGGTTATGCTCTCACATGCCTCTATATTTCATATTTACATGAGTGCATACATGTAGGGGGAGCCTATGCTTGTTACATGTCCTTCCAAAGTTTTACTTGCTGTTCTTTATATCTTTATCTAAAGCTTTGATGGATGTTGCCATCAATTACCAAAAAGGGGGAGATTGAAAGCACAAGTGCTCCCTAGGTGGTTTTGATAATTGATGACAACATATCTCTTGTTGGACTAACATTTCTATCTAGCATGTTTCAGATAAGTTCAACAATGGAGTGGCATGGACTAAAGGTTGTGGGAACTCCTTCAAGATGCTAAGGACAAAGGATTGGCTAAAGCATCAAGCTCAAGACTCTTCATTTTACATTTTAGTGATCCAAGATCACATTGAGTCCATAGGAAAAGCCAATACTATCAAGGAGGGATGAGGTGTTGCTTAATGATCCTCTTGCTTCATGTGCTTAATGATATGCTCCAAAATCCTCAGCTACTTTCCCACTTCCACATATGACCTAAACCCAAAGCCAAACTCGGACCTACCGATTATTCCTATCCGGCGTCACCGAGTTTCACTTGTCATAAGCCACTGCCAAACCCTAGCAATTCAGTTCTACTGATAGGGATCTCTGTCTCACCGAGATGGGATTGCAAACTCTCTGTTTCCCTTTCATAACTTTTCGGTCTCACGGAAAAAGTGAATCGGTCCCACCGAAATTGCAATGTAAATTCAGTGTTTCCTTTTTGTAACTTTTCGGTCTCACCGAAAGAGCAGATCGGTCCCACCGAGTTTGCCTGACCAACTCTCTGGTTAGCTAATTACCAAAATCGGTCTCACCGAGTTTGTGTAATCGGTCTCACTGAGATTACGTTATGACCAAACCCTAACCATATCGGTCCTACCGAGTTGCATGTCAGTCCCACCGAAAATCTCTAACGATCACTAGGTTTACCTTTTCGGTTCGACCGAGTTTGTTGATTCGGTCCCACCGAGATTGGAAAACTGTGTGTAACGGTTGGATATTGTGTGGAGGCTATATATACCCCTCCACCTCCTCTTCATTCATGGAGAGAGCCATCAGACTAATCCTACACTTCCAGCATCCTATTTCTGAGAGAGAACTACCTACTCATGTGTTGAGGCCAAGATATTACATTCCTACCATATGAATCTTGATCTCTAGCTTTCCCCAAGTTGCTTTCCACTCAAACCTTCTTTCCACCAGATCCAAATCCTATGAGAGAGAGTTGAGTGTTGGGGAGACTATCATTTGAAGCACAAGAGCAAGGAGTTCATTACCAACACGCCATTTTTTACTTCTTGGAGAGTGGTGTCTCCTAGATTGGCTAGGTGTTACTTGGGAGCCTCCGACAAGATTGTGGAGTTGAACCAAGGAGTTTGTAAGGGCAAGGATATCGCCTACTTCGTGAAGATCTACCGCTAGTGAGGCAAGTCCTTCGTGGGCGATGGCCATGGTGGGATAGACAAGGTTGCTACTTCATGGACGCTTTGTGGGTGGTTGCTTCTTCGTGGACCCTTCATGGGTGGAGCCCTCCGTGGACTCGCGCAACCGTTACCCTTCGTGGGTGGAGCCCTCCGTGGACTCGCGGAACCGTTACCCTTCGTGGGTTGAAGTCTCCATCAACGTGGATGTAGGATAGCACCACCAATCCGAACCACGGGAAAAACATCCGTGTCTCCAATTGCGTTTGAATTCTGCAAACCCTTCCCTTTACATTCTTGCAAGTTGCATGCTTTACTTTCCGCTGCCTATACACTCTTTGCATACTTGCTTGATATGTATTGTGAATGCTGAAATTATGCCTAAACTCCACTTAAACCGAAAAAGCTTAAAAATTGCAACTTTAGCATTAAGTGTCTAATCACCCCCCTCTAGACACATCTACTTCAAGATCCTACAAGTGGTATCAGAGCTTTGGTCTCCATTTCCTTAGTTTAATCACCATTGGAGGAAGATGGATCTGTCTACTTTAGGGAGTCTTAGACATAGAGTGCCTATTCTTGATGGAGAGTATTTTCATGAGTGGAAAAATGAAATGCTTGTAATCTTCAATCAATATCATTTGAACAAGTATATTGCTAGTCCTTGTGCACCTCATATTGATCCTTTGCATCCTATCCTAGATGAAGATATTGACATGATTCGCAATCTTAGAACTATTGAGCTCATCATTAGAGGATTGCCCAAAAATTTGATTGCTAGTTTGCCTACTCTTAATTGTGCCTATACTATATGGAAATTTCTTGAGGAACGATTTCCCGATCATTCCTTGAAAACTTTGGATGAAATTCTCCATAAATCTATTGCCTTGAGTAAGATGAACTCTAGTGATCCTAGTTTTGGTAATTGTCTATTTGAACTTACCAATCTTAAGCATGCTAAAGGAGATGTTGGAATCATTAGTGATATCATATTCGAAGCTATAAGAATCATTAAAAGTGACAACTTTGATGATCATTTATCTAATGAATTACCCTCTCTAGGAAATGATGAGTCACAAGATCATGATGAACATGGATACTATGATGATGATGATGATGATAGTGACTTCGATCTTGATGATGCAATGAGACATTTTGGTCTTATGGCAAATCTTCGGGGATATGAATCATGAGGAAAGGAATTGGTTCTTGATAGTGTATGTACTGATCATATGACCGGAGATGAAGAGATGTTTCATGAGCTTGCTGAAAATGATGGCCCTCAAAAATATGTCACCTTTGGTGATAATTCAAAGGGTAAAGTGGTTGGCCTTGGCAAGGTGGCCATCTCACATGATAGTTCCATTCAAAATGTCATGCTCATTGAATCTCTTGGCTACAACTTACTTTCAGTATCTAGACTTGCTGATTTCGGTTTGAATGTCCTATTTACTAAGGTAGATTGCCAAGTATTTCGTCGAGACAATCATAAAATGGTCTTTACCGATATACATAGAGGTGATCTTTACATTGTCGATTTCTCTAAAAAGGCACAACCTAAAACTTTCTTTATTGCTAAATCCTCAAAAGGTTGGTTGTGGCATAGACGACTAGGTCACGTTGGCATGAGAAACCTTGACAAGCTTATTAAAGGAAATCATATCCTTGGAGTTAATGATGTCATATTTGATAAGGATAGACTTTGCAGTGCTTGTCAAGCAGGTAAACAGGTTGGAGGAAGACATCCCGTGAAGAACATCATGACCACAAGGAGGCCACTCGAGCTACTTCATATGGATCTTTTTGGTCCCAACGCCTACAAGAGTCTCGGTGGAAATTCTTTTGGTCTAGTTATAGTTGATGATTTTTCAAGATTTACGTGGGTGTTCTTTCTTAATGACAAGTCGCAGGTCCAGAAGATCTTCAAAAACTTCGCTAGGAAGGCCCAAAATCAGTTTGACGTGAAGATCAAGAATGTTAGGAGTGACAACGGAATGGAGTTCAAGAACGCAAATGTGGACACCTTTCTTGACGAAGAAGGGATTTCACACGAGTTCTCGGCTACGTACACACATCAACAAAATGGAGTTGTTGAGAGGAAGAACCGGACGATCATCGAGATGGCAAGAACGATGCTTGATGAATAAAAGACGCCGAAACACTTTTGGGCAGAAGCGGTTGAGACAGCTTGTCATGCAACAAATCGCTTGTATCTTCACAAGCTACTCGGCAAGACGGCATACGAGCTTCTCACCGGTAACAAACCCCAAGTTGGATACTTTCGAGTATTCAGCTCAAAGTGCTACATTCTTGATAAGCATCATCGTTCAAAGTTTGCTCCTAAATCTCATGAAGGGTTTCTACTTGGTTACGGCTCAAACTCTCACACTTACCGTGTCTACAACAATTTCACCCGAAAGGTTGAAGAGACGGTAGATGTGAAGTTTGATGAATCTAATGGCTTGCAAGTAGATCAATTGCCAATTGATGTAGGAGACAAAGACCCTTCAGAAGCAATCCAAGACTTATCCATTGGCAAAATTCGTCCAATGGAGGTGAAGGAGAGTACTTCATCCATCCAAGTGGAAGTTTCTACTTCACGACAAGGTGAACCAAGAATCGACATAGAAGCATCCACAAGTGGGACACACCAAGATGAAGAAGACAAGGAAATGCATCAAGACGAACATCAACAACCTCTTTCTCCACCACGACAAGAGAACGACAACGTCAACAATGAAGAAGGCCAAGAAGAAGAAGAAGATGAAGAAGATGTTCAACGAAGACCCAAGCAAAAGCTCTCACGAGTTCGAGCAAGAGTTTCCAAAGATCATCCCGTCGAGCAAATCCTCAATGATATACAAACCGGGAGAATCACTCACTCAAAAACTCATTTAGCTAATTTTTGTGAAAACTATTCATTCATCTCTACCATTGAACCTATGAAGGTTGAAGAAGCATTGGAAGATCCGGATTGGATAAACGCTATGCATGAAGAGCTACACAACTTTGAGAGAAACCAAGTTTGGAGGTTGAGAAGCCCGACAACAACCACAACATCATTGGTACCAAATGGGTGTTTCACAACAAGCAAGATGAAGATGGACAAGTGGTTCGCAACAAAGCATGCCTCGTCACCCAAGGGTACACACAAGTCGAAGGTATGGACTATGGTGAGACATATGCTCCCGTTGCTAGACTTGAGTCCATTCGCATCTTACTTGCCTATGCTAATCACCATAATATCACCTTGTACCAAATGGACATTAAAAGTGCTTTTCTAAATGGTGAAATAGAGGAGGAAGTTTATGTCAAACAACCTCCCAGCTTTATCAATCCTAAGAAACCAAATCATGTTTACAAACTTCACAAGGCTCTTTATGGTCTTAAACAAGCTCCTAGAGCATGGTATAAATGCTTGACCAAGTTCCTTACTACAAGTGGATTTGAAATTGGTAAAATTGATTCTACTCTTTTTACTAAAAGGGTTAATGGAGAACTATTTGTATGCCAAATTTATGTTGATGATATCATATTTGGTTCAACTAACCCTCTCTTTAGTGAAAAGTTTGGAAAGCTAATGTCAGAGAAGTTTGAGATGTCTATGATGAGTGAACTCAAATTCTTTCTCGGTTTGCAAATCAAGCAAACTAAGGAAGGTACATTTGTCTCTCAAACAAAGTACACCAAGGACTTATTCAAGAAGTTCAATATGCAAGAATGCAAAGCTATGTCCACACCCATGCCTACTAGTGGACATAATGATTTGACCAAAGATGGTGAACCGGTTGATCAAAAGGTTTATCGCTCTATGATTGGTTCATTGTTATACCTATGTGCTTCACGTCTCGATATTATGCTAAGTGTGTGCATGTGTGCACGATATCAAGCTGCTCCTAAAGAATGTCATCTTAAGGCCGTGAAAAGGATAGTGAGATATTTAATCCATACACCAAATTTTGGCATTTGGTATCCTAAGAGGTCTTCTTTTGATCTTGTTGGCTATTCCGACTCGGATTATGCCGGAGACAAGATTGATAGAAAGTCCACTTCGGGTACTTGTCAATTTCTTGGTAGATCTCTTGTGTCTTGGTCTTCCAAGAAACAAAACTCGGTATCCTTATCCACCGCCGAAGCGGAATACATTGCCGTTGGTTCGTGTTGTGCTCATTTACTTTGGATGACCCAAACTCTTAAAGATTATGGGATTTATGTGAAACATGTTCCACTACTTTGTGACAATGAAAGTGCTATCAAAATTGGTCATAATCCTGTACAACATTCTCGAACTAAGCATATTGAAGTTCGTCATCATTTCATTCGAGATCATGTTGCTAAGGGTGACATTGATCTTAAGCATGTTCGCACCGATAAGCAATTAGCGGATATATTTAGTAAACCTCTTGATGAGAAAGTGTTTTGCAGGTTGAGAGGAGAATTGAACATCATTGATGCTTCGAACCTGGAGTAGAAACTCCACAAGACATGAGCTTATGACTAATCCATGATATATCTCTTATGATAACTATCTTATGTCTTGGATATATTTGTACCTTGCACGTTGTGTAACCCATGTAGGTGCTTGGTTGAATCTAATTCCATGAGATTGTGACTCACTCACATCTTGAGCAATCTCTACATCACCAAGACTCTACACAATGGTGGTTGAAGACAAGGAAGCACAAAACCATTCAAACATATCCTTTGACAAATTTTGTGTTGAGCTTCATGATTGTCATTTTTGGATACACAAGTGCTCTTCCTTGCAAGAACTAACCCATGTAGGTAGATCAACTCAAACTCCAAGTGGTGCTCCCAACTCTTGATGAGCTACATCAACCTTGAGCACCCACACAAGTTCAACTACATGAGCAAGAACCACACCACCACCCAAGGTATGTTATTCCATCTTAGAGAAGCTTTACTCCAAGACATGAGTCAAAGCAACTCAACAAGATGTGAATACATCAAGATGCTTAAACGAAAAATGGTAACCCCATTTTGAGCTTAAACAATGAGTATGACCTATGATCAAGTGTTCTCACTTGACTCCTAAGTCAATATACTCTAACATAGGTGACTAAGTCACCGCCCAACTCTAGATGAAGTTCCCTTGTGTTCTTTTCTATGTTATTACATTTGTCTCGTGCATGTTTATTTTTTTTTCTCTTTTTCAAAAAAAAACTTCATCTAGATCTTTCAGTTTCTTCTCTTTTCTTTCTGTTTTTGTTCTGCCTTTTCTGCATTTGATTCCTTGCAAATCCTTCAGGTAATTCATTGCAAATCTTTGTGAGATCCTACATTTCTAGTGAGCTGAGGTGACAAGTGTTTTTCTCTGTGTGAACTCGGTTTCACCGACTTGTAATTTTCGGTCCAACCGAATCTTTTCGGTGCCACCGAAACATACCACTCGGTGCCACCGACTTCGCAACAGGAAAAACAATTTGCCACTTGTTCTACATTTCTTCTGATCCAGCTCCACTCAATGAATCTTGTCCTCTACAAGCATCACAATTTTATCATTTGCTTTGTGTTGAGTCTCAAGGACCAAACCTATACGACGGATTCCAGAAAGCCCTTCTTGGAAATTGATGTCAAAGGGGGAGAAAGAGATCACATCAAAGCTCAAGGGGAGAGAAAGTCTCAAGGATCCCAGATGTTGTTAAGGGGGAGAGAGAGATTTCCCAGATGTTATTAAGGGGGAGACAGAGATTTCCAGGGAGAGAAAATACTCAAGGATCCCAGATGCTTGATGTTCAAGAGGAGAGATGTCACATGCCTTTTTAGGGGAAAGACATGTATTTGCATTAAGTTCTATCCATTTTTATATTTCAGCTCTGATTTTCTGTTCCCTATCTTCTCCCAATATCCCATATAAGATTCAGGGGGAGCAAGACACCTAAGGGAAAGAAATCAGTCAAATTCATTGCATATCTTTATTCTTGGGGACATGTTGAATCCAATTTGGTACCTTGTACTCACTCTCTACATGTCATCCCAGTCTTGGTATTCTTGTGGTTTCTTTTGTTTGCTCTGGCTAGTGGATGTACCTGTGTTATCTAACTTTGTTTGTGCAGGTTCATTCCATCCTAAGCCAACTCAAGACCACAGGGTAAGTATATGCATCAAAATCATGAGTATGAGGAGTTCTTGCTTATGTACATACTGTTTGCAAGAAGGATTCATGAGCATGAAGGTATTTTCCTTGATAATCTTTTGCTCTGATGCATATGGCCAAGATACATGTAACACATTGCCTACTCTGTCATGGTTATGCTCTCACATGCCTCTATATTTCATATTTACATGAGTGCATACATGTAGGGGGAGCCTATGCTTGTTACATGTCCTTCCAAAGCTTTACTTGTTGTTCTTTATATATTTATCTAAAGATTTGATGTATGTTGCCATCAATTACC
Source organism: Triticum aestivum (assembly GCF_018294505.1). Taxonomy (NCBI): domain Eukaryota; kingdom Viridiplantae; phylum Streptophyta; class Magnoliopsida; order Poales; family Poaceae; genus Triticum; species Triticum aestivum. The sequence continues at coordinate 211,632,806 of NC_057800.1, forward strand.
AAAAAGGGGGAGATTGAAAGCACAAGTGCTCCCTAGGTGGTTTTGATAATTGATGACAACATATCTCTTGTTGGACTAACATTTCTATCTAGCATGTTTCAGATAAGTTCAACAATGGAGTGGCATGGACTAAAGGTTGTGGGAACTCCTTCAAGATGCTAAGGACAAAGGATTGGCTAAAGCTTCAAGCTCAAGACTCTTCATTTTACATTTTAGTGATCCAAGATCACATTGAGTCCATAGGAAAAGCCAATACTATCAAGGAGGGATGAGGTGTTGCTTAATGAGCCTCTTGCTTCATGTGCTTAATGATATGCTCCAAAATCCTCAGCTACTTTCCCACTTCCACATATGACCTAAACCCAAAGCCAAACTCGGACCTACCGATTATTCCTATCCGGCGCCACCGAGTTTCACTTGTCATAAGCCACCGCCAAACCCTAGCAATTCGGTTCTACCGATAGGGATCTCGGTCTCACCGAGATGGGATTGCAAACTCTCTGTTTCCCTTTCGTAAATTTTCGGTCTGACCGAAAAAGCGAATCGGTCCCACCGAAATTGCAATGTAAATTCAGTGTTTCCTTTTTGTAAATTTTCGGTCTCACCGAAAGAGCAAATCGGTCCCACCGAGTTTGCCTAACCAACTCTCTGGTTAGCTAATTACCAAAATCGGTCTCACGGAGTTTGTGTAATCGGTCTCACCGAGATTACGTTATGCCCAAACCCTAACCATATCGGTCCTACCGAGTTGCATGTCAGTCCCACCGAAAATCTCAAACGGTCACTAGGTTTACCTTTTCGGTCCGACCGAGTTTGTTGATTCGGTCCCACCGAGATTGGAAAACTGTGTGTAATGGTTGGATTTTGTGTGGAGGCTATATATACCCCTCCACCTCCTCTTCATTGGTGGAGAGAGCCATCAGACTAAGCCTACACTTCCAGCATCCTATTTCTGAGAGAGAACTACCTACCCATGTGTTGAGGCCAAGATATTCCATTCCTACCATATGAATCTTGATTTCTAGCTTTCCCCAAGTTGCTTTCCACTCAAATCTTCTTTGCACCAGATCCAAATCCTATGAGAGAGAGTTGAGTGTTGGGGAGACTATCATTTGAAGCACAAGAGCAAGGAGTTCATTACCTACACACCATTTGTTACTTCTTGGAGAGTGGTGTCTCCTAGATTGGCTAGGTGTTACTTGGGAGCCTCCGACAAGATTGTGGAGTTGAACCAAGGAGTTTGTAAGGGCAAGGAGATCACCTACTTCGTGAAGATCTACCGCTAGTGAGGCAAGTCCTTCGTGGGCGATGGCCATGGTGGGATAGACAAGGTTGCTACTTCGTGGACCCTTTGTGGGTGGTTGCTTCTTCGTGGACCCTTCGTGGGTGGAGCCCTCCGTGGACTCGCGCAACCGTTACCCTTCGTGGGTGGAGCCCTCCGTGGACTCGCGCAACCATTACCCTTCGTGGGTTGAAGTCTCCATCAACGTGGATGTAGGATAGCACCACCTATCCGAACCACGGGAAAAACATCCGTGTCTCCAATTGCGTTTGAATTCTCCAAACCCTTCCCTTTACATTCTTGCAAGTTGCATGCTTTACTTTCCGCTGCCTATACACTCTTTGCATACTTGCTTGATATGTATTGTGAATGCTGAAATTATGCCTAAACTCCACTTAAACCGAAAAAGCTTAAAAATTGCAACTTTAGCATTAAGTGTCTAATCACTGCCTCTAGACACATCTACTTCAAGATCCTACAATATGCAACAATATGATGCATGATCATGTCATGAGTATGTGATGTTTGTTTGAGTTAATGCATCTAACATTCATTTGCATGAAATCCATTGGAGCCAAAGTTCCAAATGCAACTCCAAAATAAGCCTTTATAAATGCCATTCATGTGTTTCCTCATATACATCATGTATAAGTTGGTTTGTCATGCATGAAAATTGTACGAATGGATAGATTGAATTTTTCTGATAATTTTTCATATATAAATTATTTCAATCTGAGCTACGGTTGAATTTCTATGAATTTGTGAAGTTTATATCATTTTTTGGAATTTCCTAATTTATTTTAATACCAGAAAAGGATATATTGTGTCAGCATGACAGCAGCATTGCGTCAGCAGGTGAAAGGCGGCTGACCAGGTCAAACCTGACGTGTGGGGTCCACACGTCAGTGTCTGTGGCTAATCCTAAATTAAATTAAACCTAAACTGGTTTAGTTAATGGGGTTGGGCCCATGCGTCAGTGACTCAGGGATTTAGTTAGATGGTGATTGGCCTTAAGGTAATCACCTGACCCATGGGGCCCACCTGACGGGCCGGCGAGGTCAAAGGGTCAAACCCCACCGGCGTTTAGCTGCCGGCGAGGCCGAACGCAGCGGAGGGGCTCGGAATCGCGTTTCCGGCGACCAAAAGAGCCGCTGAGACCTCGGGCGAGGAGCCGGGGCCTGTTCGTGTCTTCTGTAGTAAGTGGGAGAGGCGGGGACGACCGGAGCTCACCGGAATCGAGCTCGAGGCGGCGGCCGGAGCACGGCTTCGAGCGGGAATGGGCTACGGGGCACGGCAGTGGCTGCGGAAGGCGTCTACGGCATCCTGGCGTTGCGCTAAGCATGGTGGCAAGCTCGGGCGCTAGCTACGGTGGCCCTGGACACGGTGGCGAAGTGGCCGGCGGTGAGGCGCTCGCGGTTGCGACAGTAGTAGGGCTACAACACGAAATCGAGCACGGGGAAGGAGGGGAAACGGAGGAGAGCTCACAATGGTCTCGATGGCGTCAAGCGCGAGCTCGGGGGAGGTCCAACGCGGGCGGAACAACGACGGCGATCTCCGGCGGTCGGAGGTGAAGAAGACGGCGGTGACGGCTCCATGGGGCGTCCCCGGTTTCTTGGCTTGACGAAGACGGAGAAGGCGACGTGCCGGAGCTCGTGGACTCGTCAGAGGGGCGAGGGAACGGCGGAGAGCGTGTCGGCGGTGAGCTACGGCGACGGCAGCGCTTCGACTGTCATGGGAGAGGTGACAGAGGCGGGAAGGAGGACGGGAGAGAGTGAGAGAGGCCTGGGGGGGTCGCGTAGCGACGTTCGGGACGGCCAGGGCATTCGAGGGAGAGGCCAGGCAGGCAGGTGGCGTGGCGCCCATGCGCGCGGGCGGCGAGCGCGTGCCTCTCGTCCTCCTGGCGCCAGGAGGACGACGACTGGCGTCGGCAGAAGGTGGGCTGGGCCAGCCTGCTGGGTCTGAGAAGATGGGCCGCCAGGTTAGTTGGCCCAGGTAAGCGCAAGTAAGTGTTCCTCTAATTTTGTTTTCTTTTCTATTTTTCTGACATTTGTTTGGTTTAATTAGAATACTAAACCATTTTATTTTCTTATGCCAATTTTTTTCAGGGGCTGGTGGTATTATTCCAGAGCTCCTAACTACTGGCATAATTTTTGGACAATATTTTTTATATATAATAATATATATCCAAAGCAAATAATTACTGCATTAATTCCAAATGCCCAAAATAAATAATTATGAGCTCCTGAAAATGTTGGTTTGATTTTTATCTCTATCCAATATTTTCAGAGAGCAACATGAGCATTTTCTTGGACCTTTTGGAGCAATTTTTTATTTGGGTCATTTGCAAAATGATTCTGAGGGTTTCTCAAATCCCCATTTCAAATTCCAATGAAATTTAAACATGATGCAAACATGAAGGCAAGCCTAGGTCATACCAGAACTAGGGATGTGACATCTGGATTCCAATGCCAAGGCAATTGCACCAGTATGATCACAAAAGATTTTTATTGGACCTGATGCACTAGGTATGACCTAGATCGGATATGAACTCCTTCATCCAGACTCCTTCATTTGCTGCTTCCGAAGCATCTATGTACTCCGCTTCACATGTAGATCCCGCCGCGGCGCTTTGCTTTGAACTGCACCAACTGACAGCTCCACCGTTCAATATAAATACGTATCCGGTTTGTGACTTAGACTCATCCGGATCAGTGTCAAAGCTTGCATCGACGTAACCATTTACGAGGAGCTCTTTTTCACCTCCATGAACGAGAAACATATCCTTAGTCCTTTTCAGGTATTTCAGGTATTTCAGAAATGCACACATCAGGTCTGGTACACAACATTTCATACATGATAGAACCTATGGCTCAAGCATAGGGAATGAATTTCATTTTCTCTCTATCTTTTGAAGTGGTCAGGCATTGAGTCTCACTCAACTTCACACCTTGTAACACAGGTGAGAACCATTTCTTTGCTTGATCCATTTTGAACTTCTTCAAAACTTTATCAAGGTATGTGCTTTGTGGAAGTCCAATTAAGCGTCTTGATCTATCTGTATAGATCTCGATGCCCAATATATAAGCAGCTTCACCGAGGTCTTTCATTGAAAAACTCTTGTTCAAGTATCCTTTTATGCTATCTAGAAATTCTATATCATTTCCAATCAACAATATGTCATCCACATATAATATTAGAAATGCTACAGAGTCCCACTCACTTTCTTGTAAATATAGGCTTCTCCAAAAGTCTACAAAAAACCATATGCTTTGATCACACTATCAAAATGTTTATTCCAACTTTGAGATGCTTGCACCACTCCATAAATGCATCGCTAGATCTTGCACACTTTGTTAGCATCCTTTGGATTGATAAAACCTTCTGGTTGCATCATATACAACTCTGCTTCCAGAAATCAATTCAGGAATGCAATTTTTACATCCATTTGCCAAATTTCATAATCATAAAATATGGCAATTGCTAACATGATTCGGATGGACTTAAGCATCGCTACGGGTGAGAAGGTCTCATCGTAGTCAACTCCTTGAACTTGTCGAAAACCTTTTGCAACAAGTCGAGCTTTGTAGACAGTAACATTACCGTCAGCGTCAGTCTTCTTCTTGAAGATCCATTTATTCATGGATCCCATCTCAGATTTCATGGCCTTAAGCCATTTTGCAGAATCTGGGCTCATCATCGCTTCCTCATAGTTCGTAGGTTCGTCATGGTCAAGTAACATGACCTCCAGAACAGGATTACCGTACCACTCTGGTGCGGATCTTACTCTGGTTGACCTATGAGGTTCGGTAGTAACTTGATCTGAAGTTACATGATCATCATTAGCTTCCTCAAATGTTGCCATGAGAGTAACTCTTAAATATCAAGAGATTTTTTTAGGACCCCGATAATGAACTGACATTCGGTATGGGGAGGTGTCACCCCGAACAATTTTGTTTGGACCCCAGCCAGCTGGGATGGACCAAATACCTTGCTAGGAGTTGTTCGCGCTACCACGCTTTCCACCCGAACGGCCAGCCAGTTGGGCTCGGTAGGCCCGCGTCTTCCGAGCTGGGCCTCCTGGTAAACCTGCAAAAACACGTTCTCCCTCCCGAACCACCTGCTCCCTCCCTCCAGCAGGCCAGCCCAATGGTACCATCCCAAAAACATGACTGCCTTCAAGAACTAAAAAACTAAAAGAAATACAAAATTCTAGGCCCGAAACTGCTTCTGTCCCAACAAATAGAGAAAATTCAAAAAGATGAAATTCCTACGATTTGATTAAGGGGAGAGTATCTGAGTTATGAGTTTGGCAATCACTTAAGACTATGTGGAATCATTTCACAGTTGACGCCACCTGAAACACCATAGTGTAATGGTGTGTCTGAACGTCGTAATCGAACCTTATTGGATATGGTGCGTTCTATGATGTCTGTTGCCGATCTACCGCTATCGTTTCGGGGTTATGCATTAGATACAACTACATTCACTTTAAATAGGACACCATCTAAATCCATGGAGACGACATCGTATGAACTGTGGTTTGGCAAGAAAACTAAGTTGTCTTTTCTTAAGGTTTGGGGCTGCGATGCTTATGTCAAAATGCTTCCACCGGAAAAGCTCGAACCCAAAGCGGACAAATGCGTCTTCATAGGATACCCAAAGGAGATGATTGGGTATGCCTTCTATCTCAGATTCGAGGGTAAAGTGTTTGTCACTAAGAACGGGTCCTTTCTCGAGAAAGAGTTTCTGTCGAAAGAATTGAGTGGGAGGAAGATAGAACTTGATGAGGTTGTTGAACCTTCACTTCAACCAGTGAGTAGAGCAGCGCAGAAAGATGCTTTCTATGAGACCTATGCCAGTTGAAGAGGAAGCTAATGATAGTGATTATGAAGCTCCGAATCAAGTTACTATCGAACCTCGTAGGTCGACAAGGATACGTACTACTCCTGAGTGGTACAGTAACCCTGTCTTAGAGGTCATGTTGTTGGACAATAGTGAACCTACGAGCTATGGAGAAGCGATGGTGGGCCTGGATTCCAACAAATGGCTAGGAGCCATGAAATCTGAGATAGGATCCATGTATGAGAACAAAGTATGGACTTTGGTGGAATTGCCCGATGATCGGCAAGCCATCAAGAATAAATGGATCTTTAAGAAGAAGACAGACCCTGATGGTAATGTCACCATTTATGAAGCTCGACTTGTCGCAAAGAAGTTTCCGACAAGTTCAAGGAGTTGACTATGATGAGACTTTCTCACTCATAGCGATGCTAAAACCTGTTGAAATTATGTTAGTAGTTGTTGTATTTTCAATTACGAAATCTTGTAGATGGATGTCAAAACAAAGTTTCCTTGACAGTTTCCATGATGAAGGGTTGTATGTGATACAACTGGAAGGTTTTGTCGATCCTAAGGATGCTAAAAGGTATGCAAGATCCAGAGATCCTTCTATGGACTGGAGCAAGCATCTCGGAGTTGGAATATATGCTTTGATGAGGTGATCAAATCTTTTGGGTTTATAAAAAGTTTGCAAGGAACTTGTATTTACATGAAAGTGAGTGTCGGTGTTCTGGGAACGGGGGTACTCAGCTTGCCTGCCTGCGGCCCATGGTGTGGCACCATCGACGGCCTGGTACGACCCAACTTCAACATCGACAACTCAAGACCCTCGCGAGGGGCCAAGCTGTCGGTGGATAACGACACCTATGGGATCACAAGAATCCCTACTGCGGTTGCGGGGTGCGGGGTTGAGAGAAGAGCGGATCTAATAGAGAGCACGCGGTTCGTTTATCCAAGTTCGGGCCGCGAGGATGCGTAAAACCCTAGTCCTGCTTTGGTGGATGTATTCTGAGTTCTTGAACTAGCTACGGAGTGTAACGAGCTCCAAAAAGCCGAATCCTTCTCCTCGTCGCCTTGGGCCTCCTTTTATAGAAAAAGGGGTTGCCACAGTGGCACACAGGAGGTGGAAAGGAAACAGTTTGCGAGGTTATCCTTCGTATTATAGGACAAGACGCATTTAATGCATCGTGCATGTGTCCCTTTGCTTTATCAGGGATGGGGGTGAGGCCCGTCCCATCCGTCGCCGCTCTTCCTTGCTTCGACACGCGCCCTGGATAGTGATGCGTGCGGCGCCATGTAGGCAGGCTGGCAGCTGAGGTGGCGTGGTGGTGGAGCCATCGCGAGGATCTGCATGCCGCCATGCAGGCGCTTGATGGGTTGGCCTAGGAGCTGCATGTCGCCACGCTGGCGCTTGATGGGTTGGCCTGGGAGCTGCATGTCGCCATGCAGGTACCTGCCCAGCTGGTTGGGCTAGCAGCTGTATGCGAATGGTGGTGGAAGCTTGGTCGCCGGCGGACCTGGCGGTGGCCCTGCTTGCACCCTTGGTAATGGCCTTTGCCGGGTGGCCTGACAAGGGGCTTGTCATGGCACGCCGTCGTCCCCGGCAAGGGTCTTGCCGTGGCACGCCGTCGTCCCCGGCAAGGGTCTTGTCGAGGGTCATCGTCTTCTAATCCTTGTCTATCCTTGGATATGTCTTCACAAAGATCTGCATGCCACCTCGGAGGTGCCTTCCCGAGCCCTGGCTCCACGCGGATGATGGCGTTGGGGATCGTGGGCTCAAGCGTGGCTCACTCTGTTGGTGTGGGGCGAGATGCCCCGGCAAGGGTCTTGCCGGGGCTCCTGGGGGAACCTGCTTCTTTCCTTTGGTCTTTGTGGCCTTGGCCTTGGTGTTGCTCTGGCCATCTTGGGCTTCGGTCTTACCTTGGCTCACCCCCCTCGCTCTGCTTGGTGTGGTCGCGGGCGCGGCTTTGACTGCCCGTGCACAGGTAAAGAGGTACAAAAACGTGCCCCTAGTTTTGTACACTGACAGGAGCCCCCGGGTCTGGGCCACAAATAAGCGCGACACGTTGTTGGGTCAGGCCCAAAATGGTGCGCGGGCAGGCGGGGCGGTTTTTACCGTAGTAAGATTTTTCGCGCGCTGTGCTTCCCACGACCCGCGCGCGTGATGCGACATGGAGGGGCGTGCGTGGCATGGTCGGCATGCGTGGGGCGGTTTTCACACGCATGCGTCACATCACAGTAAAGAGGTACCTCGCGCCTTCCCCGTAAAGGGAGGGAGGCGTGGAGGCGCGACTCATTTATTGAATGGGGCCGGGGCGCGGTCTTCAAGGCATCCACTCCCCACGATCACTGGGTGCGGATAGGTCGCCTCACCTGTCCCCTCGGTTCTGCACGTCTGCCACGCGTCTTTCATGTGCTCGGGGTGGCAAACGGTGGAGGCGGGAAACCTGGCCATCGCTAGTTGGGGCAGCAAGTCGGTCCTGGTTCCCTGCGCCTCCCGTGTCTTGATTGGCCGAGCGGGGCGGCCGAGCCCCAACCCCGTTCCTTTATAAGGATGGGGAAAGGGGGATGGCGTCCCGCACTCTTCTGTCATCTATCTCCTCTTGCTTCTGCTTCTTCCTCTCACCCGCCATGGAGAAGGGGACTCCTGGTCCCTCGACGGTGGCGGCGAGGGTCGCCGCTCAACAGCGTGTCCCTCCTCCTCCTCCTGAGCCCGTGGTGGTGGAACCGACCGCGAGGGGAAGGGGGAGCGGGCGAGGCCGGGGCAGAGGCCGCAGCGCTCAGGGAAGAGGAGGACGGGGTGGCGCGCCGGCCTCGCCCCCGCTAATGATGCCCTTCCCGATGGTGGGCCACATTGAAGACCAGCCTTGCGACTTGTTCATCAGGCTCGGCCGGCCCCTGCATCATCGTCTTCGTGTCCCAACCCTGTTCGCTCGCGTGATGGAGCGTGCCCCGCCCCAGACCCTCAGGTTGCACATGAGGGGCTGCGGGAATGGAGACACGCGGGTCGACGTCGACTTCCCGGCTCCTCGAGTCATGTACCTCCGTCGTGGGTGGAAGACGTTCGCTCACATCCACAGCCTGACGGCGGGGCTCGTCCTCTACTTCAATTTAATGGAGGACGGCCTGCTCTCCGTCAGTGTCTTCGGAGAGTTTGGAACTCGCCTAAAGTGCTGCGTGGAGAGCTCCTCTGATGGAGATTCTGACGATGGAAGCTCATCCTCGAGTGAGAGTGACGGGGAGGACAGCGACAGAGATGATGGGAGTAACAGGCGGGCGGATGACGGGTCCGACTAGGTGTCAGACCTGCCGTCTTGGGGCTGTGTCGGCAGCAGTAGCATCTGCACTGGGCGGGTGGCGTAGGAGGCCCGGGGAAGGCGAAGACAGCGGATGGCGGGCCGTCAACTCGGAGTACGTGGGCACCGACGCCTTCGTCGCGTACTGCCGGTCCTGCCGCCTCGTCTTCCAGCTCTTCCCCCGACATCATCATCACCAGCCTCTCGTCGGGGTGGCCACTCGGATGTTCTCTTGGTGCCTTCTGCCGTTCGCGCCTCGCCTAGGCGCCCCTTTCGCCCTTTCGGCTCCTTGACCTGCCTCCTGAGGAGAGGACAAGAAAGGGATTACGAGCATCTTATCTCTTTTTTTGCTTGTAAGCCTGCGGGCCTTTGTTGAATTTAAAACTTGTAATCCCGTTGTTCATGTTTTTCATCTCGCACAAACTATACCTGTATGGGATGTTTTTTAATGAAATAGGGATGTTTGTCGGGTTTTTCGTTCGCGGGTAAATCCTGCGACAAGGAGCAAATCCTTGTTATTGTTTAAGATAAACGTTTTTCGCCCGGCAACAGGCCTTGCCGCCCCCCCCACTCCACTCGACCGTCCTCGCGCTCTTGGTGGAGGCAGGGATGAAGTGGGCTTCAGGCTCCTCGTCCCACCTCTTTGCCGCCGCGGCTACAACCAAATCTGGACCCAGGAAATAATCCTTAGGTATAGGAAAAAGGGGAGCACGGCAGCCTAGAGATAGAGACGAGGTTTCACATACCCCAGTCTGGTTTCGAAATGCATGACAAAGGTTAAAAGACTTATCTGGATCTGAAACCCCCGGCAATCTCATCTTGCCACGGTTGGATCCCTGTGCTTGCAGCCCCTGGGCAACTCTGATTTGCCGGGGCCGGGGCGTCGGTCCGTTTCCTTCATTCCGATTAGCTCAGCAGAAATGCTCATATGCCCTGTGAACCAAAGGAGGACAGGAAAGGAATAGATAGATGCGCACACGACCTCTAGGCTAGGGGTTAGTCGCCGCTAAGCACTATCAACCCTAACCAAGGACGAGACTCAACCTAGCATGCATGCTATAACTTAGGGCGACAGCGCTTCATTTACTTATGCTAAGGGTCTGCGCCTGGCTTTGTACAAAGGGCCACATGCCTTGTCGGCAAAGCTCGTACAAAAGATGGCTTGCCGGGAGGCCCGGCAAGCCACGCCTTATGGGTAAAACTTTTGAAGATGCTCGATGTTCCAGGAGTTGCTTACTGGTACGGCATCCTCGGTCTCCAGGCGGACTGCACCAGGCCTGGTGACTCGTATTATCCGATAAGGGCCTTCCCACTTTGGCGTCAACTTGTTGGAATTCTTGGCTGACTGAACGCGCCGAAGAACAAGGTCGCCTTCCGCAAAGCTTCGGGCATGAACCTTGCGGCTATGGTAGCGGCGCAAGGCTTGCTGGTAGCGTGCCGCTCTCACAGCCGCCCGAAGACGATCTTCCTTAAGGAGCGTCGCGTCATCTTGGTGCAACGGCTCTTGATCAGGCTCGTCATAAGCGAGCACTCGAGGTGACCCGTGTAGGAGTTCCATGGGGAGAACTGCTTCTGCCTCGTATACCAGGGCAAAAGGTGTCTGGCCGGTGGCTCGATTTGGCGTCATCCTGATCGACCAAAGAACCGCCGGAAACTCATCAATCCAGCGCCTTCTACTCTTGTGTAGCTTGTCAAAGGTCTTCGTTCACAAGCCTCACAACACTTCAGCATTTGTCCTCTCCGCTTGGCCGTTGCTCCGTGGATGTGCCACAGAAGCAAAACAGACCTTGCTGCCGAGGTCTCGGATGTACTGCATGAAGGTGTGGCTTGTGAACTGCGTGCCGTTGTCGGTGATGACTCTGTTTGGCACACCAAAACGGCAGACCAGTCCTTTGAAGAATTTGACGGCTGACTGAGCAGTCACCTTCCTCACTGCTTCCACCTCTGGCCACTTTGTGAACTTGTGGATTGCAACGTACAAGTACTCAAAGCCCCTGACAGCGCGGGGGAAAGGGCCCAGTATATCGAGCCCCCATACCGAGAATGGCCAGGAGAGACGGATTGGTTGAAGGGCTTGAGCTGGCTGATGAAGCTTCTTTGAATGGAACTGGCACACTTCACACTTGGTGACTAGTGCCGCCGCATCCTGGAGGGCGGTGGGCCAGAAGAAACCTTGCCGGAACGCCTTCCTGGCAAGTGCCCTTGACCCTATGTGGGAGCCACATATGCCTCCATGTATCTCTGCCAACAGCTCTAGTCCTGCCACCCGGGGGATGCACTTGAGTTTCACACTGTTAGGCCTTCTCCGGTACAGGACGTCATCGACGAACTGGTACAGGGCGGACCGACAGGCTACTTTCTCCGCTTCTTCCTGCTCCTCAGGAAGTTCCCCTATTTGGAGGAATTGGACGGTGTGCTGCACCCATGCCGGATCCTGAGGCTCGACGGCAAGGACCAAAGGCATCTCTTCCGCCATGGGAGCAGTTGTCTCTATGGCCAGGGCCAGATGCCCCGCCAGAGCTAGTTTCTCTTGGGCAGGTTTAGCGTCCGCGGCAGTACCCTTGCCGGTAGCCCCGGGGGCTCAGTAGGAAAGTACTTGCCGGGACCTGATTTTCTCCGCCTGCTCTGCCCTACTCATGGATCGACGGATGGTTGAGTTAACCGGAGCAAAAAGGTACCTGGTTCCACAGGTAGCTTGAATGCGGCACGCTTTGACAGGTAATCGGCGATGTCGTTCTCCGCTCGGGGGACGTGCTCCGCCTGGATACCATCAAAGTGTTCCTCCAGCTTTCTCACCTCATCTACGTATGCTTCCATCAGTGGGCTCTATAATCTTTGTTGACTTGCCTGACAACGAGCTGCGAGTCACCCCTGACGATGAGCTTCTTAACCCCGAGGTCTGCCGCGATCCTGAGACCGGCAAGCAATCCCTCGTACTCGACGGTGTTATTGGTGCACATCTCCCTGGGGAAGTGCATCTGGATCATGTACTTGAGGTGCTCTCCGGTGGGTGCGACGAGCAGCACACCGGCACCGGCGCCTTGCAGCGAGAAGGCTCCAAAAAAGTACATGATCCAGTTGTTGTCTGCTTCCTTGCCGGGGAGAGTAGTCTCCTGGATTTCTTCATCAGGCATCGAGGTCCATTCCGTGATAAACTCCGCCAAGACTCTGCTCTGAATTGTCGAGGTACTTTCAAACTTTAAGCCGAAGCTTGACAACTCCAAGGCCCATTCCACAATCCTTCCGGTTGCGTCCGGGTTGTGCAGTATCCATTGCAATGAGAGGCGGGTGACGACAGCGATCTCGTGTGCCTGGAAGTAGTGATGCGGCTTCCTCGAGGCCATAAGGAGGCCGAAGAGCAATATTTGCACACCGGAATACCTTGACCTAGCCCCCTGCAAGAGGAAGCTAACAAAGTAAACCGGGTGCTGCATCATCTTTTTCTTGGGCACCACTTCACTCGACCGCGCGGGCATCGCCTTGGTGGCACCAGACTCTGCCGGGGGCCGCGCCTTGTCGGCGCCAGGCCCTGCCGGGGGAATCTTCGGCTTGCCATCCGCTGGTCCTGCCGCCATTTCTTCCTCCTTGTCGACCTCCCTCTGTGCCACTAGTGCGGCGCTGACCACTTGATTCGTCGCTGCCAGATACAGCAGTAACGGATCTTGTGGTTTAGGCGCAACTAGTATTGGTGTGGAGGAAAGGTATTTCTTCAGGTCCTGCAGTGCAGACTCGGCTTCTGGGGTCCACTCTATTGGGCCCGCCTTTTTCAAGATCTTGAACAAGGGAAGGGCGCGCTCAGAGGACTTGGAGATGACCCGGCTCATGGCGGCAACACAGCCGGTGAGCCGACTCACATCCTTGATCCGCTTGGGCGCCTCAATCTGCTCAATAGCCTTGATCTTTTCTAGGTTTGCCTCGATCCCGCGCTGTGAAACGAAGAACCCGAGAAGCTTGCCGGATGGGACGCCGAAGACGCACTTCTCGGGGTTCAACTTGAGGTTGATCTTGCGCAGGTTGGCAAATGTCTCTTCTAGATCTTGCACAAGAGTCGTCCCGTCCTTGGTTTTGACCACTATGTGATCCATGTAGGCTTCCATATTTCTATGGAGCTGAGGTTCAAAAACAATTTGGACTACTCTTGCAAACGTTGAGCCAGCACTCTTCAACCCGAAAGGCATCCGTAAAAAGCAATACGTACCACATGGGGTGATGAATGCTGTCTTCTCTTCATCTTCTCTTGTCATGAAGATTTGCTGGTAGCCTGAGTAGGCATCGAGGAATGATAACAGATCACACCCGGCCGTGGAGTCAACAATCTGGTCGATGCGCGGCAATGGGAAGGGGTCCTTAGGACAAGCCTTATTGATATCTGTGTAATCAATACACAGCATCCACTTCCCATTCACCTTGCGCACCACCACCGGATTGGCGAACCACGTCGGATGGAGCACCCCTCTCACCAAACCTGCCGCTTCTAACTTCCTGATCTCCTCTGTGATGATCTCTTGCCTCTCCAGAGCCTGCTTTCTGACCTTCTACTTGATGGGCCGTGCGTGGGGGCAGATAGCTAGGTGGTGCTCAATCACCTCCCTGGGAACACCGGGGATGTTGGATGCTTACCATGCAAACACGTCGACATTTTCCCACAGGAAGGTGACGAGATTCCCTTCCTATTTGCTATTGAGGGAGGAGCCTATAATGAAGGCCCCTCCCGTGCCGTCCTCCACGACGGCCACCTTCTGGGTCTACGGCGGCTTGGCTCTGGACCTCTTGCTCTTGTCGGCAGAGCTCTCTGGCATGTCCTCAATGGTAGAACAACACCTCGAGGAGGTGCGCTTGCCGGAGTGGGTGCGAGAGTTCTTGTCGGGCTCCTTCTTCCCTCCCGGGCCTTTGGCGGCAGGAGCAGGTGCCTTGACGGCAGCTGTTGCAACCGCTTCCCGGTAGAGTTGGTAAGCGCAGATTAGCGCATCCTTCTTGTCAGAGGGGACAGAGATGATGGTCAACGGCCCGGGCATCTTTAGCATGTTGTAGGCGTAATGTGATGCCGCCATGAACTTGGCTAGTGCCGGGCGGCCGAGGATCCCGTTGTAGGGCAAGGTGATCTCGGCCACGTCGAAGACGATCCTCCGTCCGGTAGTTCAACTCTCCTCCAAATGTCACGGGCAGTGTGAACTTTCCCTTTGGCTAACTTCTCCCCGAATTGACCCCCTGAAACGTGCCCGTTTACTTGAGGTCTCCATCAAGGATTTGCAACCTGTTGATCACGACAGGCGATACCAGGTTCAGGCCGGCCCCGCCGTCAACCAACATCTTGTTCACCCTGAGGTTGCGTATTGTTGGCGAAACCAACAACGGCAAACACCCGACCGCGGTAGTGCGATCAGGGTGGTCCTCGGCGTCAAAGATGAGGGGCGTGCTGGACCACTTTAGTGGCTTCTGAGTGTCGAACGACGGCTCTGTTGTGTAACCTCTCACGCCCACTGCTTGAGCTGGTGGTGAGAGGCATGCAGCGAGGCACCGCCATCAATGCACATGGCCTCCATAGCCTTATGGAACCCTTGCTCACCGGACTCGTCGTCCTCGTCACGATCGTCGTCTTCTTGTTTCTTATCGCGGCCCCGGGCGGGCCTCTCTTGCTGGTTGTCCTTGCGGGGCGGCCTACTTGGCCACCATGCTTCTTGCATGACCCCTCAGCACCATCCTGGTCCTTCTCCTTGTCCCGCCTTTCATACTCAGCCTTTTGCTTCTCAGCAAGAAGCTCAACTTGTCGGCAGTTCTGGAGATCGTGGCCCTTGGTGCGGTGGATCTTGCAGTATTGCTTGCCGGAGCTTCCTGGCTTGTCAGTAGCCGCCAAGGCCCAGCAGGCGGCGCACCCGGCAATATCCTTGCCGGGGGTGTCTGCCTTGACCTTCTTGCCGGCACCGGTATCATTAGATCCCTCAACAGCAAGCACGGCCTTGCCTTTGCATCTCTTGTTGCGATGCCGACCCTTCTTTGTCGGGGCGACGGCGTCCTCATCGCTAGAGTCGGTTTCCACGCCGGCGTCTTCGTCGAGGTACCTCCTTCCCTCTTCAGCCCGGGCGCACCTGTCGGCCAGAACGTAGAGCTCGGCCACATCCTTAACCTTGGTCATCTCCAGCTCCTCGCGCATCTTGCGATTGCGCACGTTCTGATGGAACGCCCTAATCACAGCGGCGGGATGAACGTCGGGGATGTTGTACTGCACCCGGCTGAATCTCTGGATGTACTTGCGCAGGGTCTCCCCTTCCTTCTGGGGAATGATATGGAAATCACTGACCTGGCCATGAGCTTGGTGGCCTCCTGTGAAGGCGCCAATGAACTCATGGCACAGATCTGACCAGGAAGAGATGGAGTCCGCCAGCAAGTGCATCAACCAAGACATTACATTGGGCTTGAGCGGCAGCGGGAAGTAGTTGGCAAGCACCTTGTCGTCGTGAGCCCCAGCAGTCTGCTTCGTGATGGTGTAGATGCTGAGGAACTCGGAGGGATGGGTCTTTCCGGTGTACTTCTCGCCGACGTCGGGCTTGAACGTGCGGTGGGACGGCCACTGGAATTGCCTCAGCTCACGGGTAAAAGCCGGGCAGCCTACCTCGTAAGGTAGGCGGCCGGGGCCCCCCTGGTGCCGGGTGGTCCATAGAGGGTCCCGCCCGCTTGTCCGACTAGCGGCGCGTTTCGCACCGGCGCTCGACGGTGGTTCGAGCGTCTTCGTGAGCTCGCTCCCGAAGGACTTGGCGCTGGTCGCGGAGGGTCCATGGATCGGACGACGCTATGGAGATGTTATCACCAGCGTCGTCGCGACGGGCCAACGCCCACGACGGCTGGCGAGGAGGAGAGTGCACCGTGGCTGCAGCTCCCCCGGTCCTCCCAGCGCCAGCATGTGGTGGTTCGGTGGAGTGCCGACCCGAGGGCCCCACCGGTCGCGCATCGTCTTTGCTCGCGACGGCGACGAGGCTCCGGATGGTGGCCCTCCACTCATCGAGCTTCTCTGCAACAGGGGGGAAGTCGAGGAGCAGATGCGCGCGCGCCAAGGCTTCCGCTGGCGTGGGTGGCGGTGACAGCTGAGTGGATCACGACGCGCTTCGACTTCTAACTATGTTAGAACGAGCTCTGTCACGAACCATCGACTGCGTGCCATTTTCATCAGTGCTTCGGCGAGCGTGTTGAACTCCTTCGTCTTGGTGATGACGCACAGGGCTCTTCCAACGGTGGTGCCCAGGGTCACCAACGTGGTGATGCTGTTCGGCGTGCACACCATGGGAAGAACACACGATGGTCGCCGGTGTATGCGTCCTGGAGGTCGCCGCGCCGCCCGGAGTTGGCGCAACGACACCCCTGGAGGGCCTCGTGTCGCCGACAGAGGGCCCAGCTCCGTCTTTGGGTCCGGCGGCGTGGGACCGATCATCTGGTGCATGAACGACGCCGCTCGCCAGGCTCCGACTGCTTGGGTGGTGCTGGTGTTTGCGGGCCGCGGCCCGAGTCCTATTCATGACCGGTCCATGGCTCGTCCGCACCGGCACGGGCCGGTCGGCCCCCAATGAGCCGATCGCCGTGGCCGTCTTCTTCTTAGGGGCCATGGCGACGAAGAACCGCTAGGCTAACTACCAGACCAGATTCTCAGAAACGCGTCCCCTACCTGGCGCGCCAAAGATGTCGGTCGAGAACGACACCTATGGGATCACAAGAATCCCTACTACGGCTGCGGGGCGCGGGGTTGAGAGAAGAGCGGATCTAACAGAGAGCACGCGATTCGTTTATCCAGGTTCGGGCTGCGAGGATGCGTAAAACCCTAGTCCTGCTTTGGTGGATGTATTCTGAGTTCTTGAACTAGCTACGGAGTGTAACGAGCTCCAAAAAGCCGAATCCTTCTCCTCGTCGCCTTGGGCCTCCTTTTATAGAAAAAGGGGTTGCCACAGTGGCACACAGGAGGTGGAAAGGCAAAAGTGTTGCAAGGTTATCCTTTGTATTACAGGACAACACGCATTTACTGCATCGCGCAGGTGTCCCTTTGCTTTATCGGGGATGGGGGCGAGGCCCGTCCCGTCCGTCGATGCTCTTCCTTGCTTCGACACGCGCCCTGGCCAGTGATGCGTGAGGCGCGATGTAGGAAGGCTGGCAGCTGAGGTGGCATGGTGGTGGAGCCATCATGAGGATCTGCATGCTGCCACGCAGGCGCTTGATGGGTTGGCCTGGGAGCTGCATGTCACCATGCAGGTACCTGCCCAGCTGGTTGGGCTGGCAGCTGTATGCGAACGGCGGTGGAAGCTTGGTCGCCAGCGGACCTGGCGGTGGCCTGCTTGCACCCTTGGAAATGGCCTTGCCGGGTGGCCCGACAAGGGTCTTGTCGTGGCACGCCGTCATCCCCGGCAAGGGTCTTGCCGTGGCACGCCGTCCTCCTCGGCAAGGGTCTTTCCGGGGGTCGTCGTCTTCTAATCCTTGTCTATCATTGGATATGTCTTCACAAAGATCTGCATGCCACCTCGGAGGTGCCTTCCCGAGCCTTGGCTCCACGCGGATGATGGCGTTGGGGATCGTGGGCTCAAGGGTGGCTCACTCTGTTGGTGTGTGGCGAGCTGCCCCGGCAAGGGTCTTACCGGGGCTGCCGTGGCTGCCCCTGGCAAGGGTCTCCTGCCAGGGGAACCTGCTTCACCCCTTTGCTCTTTGTGGCCTTGGCCATGGCGTTGCTCTGGGCATCTTGGGCTTCGGTCTTACCTTGGCTCACCTCCCTCGCTCTGCTTGGTGTGGTCGCGGGCGCGGCTCTGACTACCCGTGCACAGGTAAAGGGGTACAAAAACGTGACCCTTGTTTTGTACACCGACACAAGCCTTGCGAGGCGGACGACATCAAGACCTCCACGTGGGGCGGCCTCCCCAGGCTGGCTCCCGAGGAGCGGAGATATCTATGCAAGGTGCACCTCGCGAGGTTAAGATGGCGTGAGCCATGACGACCAAGGCCAGGCAGGCGCCAGCGGGCGCAGTGTACTAGTTTCCTCTTTGGTGCTAAGGAGGCAAGTGCAGGCGCGGAGTCCCGACGAATCAAGCAAAGGTTTCCATTCCGGTGCAACAAGACCAAGACCGCCAGTACGGTAGGACGGAGGTCATTGCCGAGCCCACCACAGCGTCACCACCAGAGACTTTTGCAGGCGAACAATACTTTTGTTAGGATAGCATGTACTAGTTGTCTCCCTTCAAATTTGGCCGATGTGGGATCCCTTCCCGCCTTCATTTGGGAAGAGGACCAAGGCCCCTATAAATAGGACCTAGCCACCACCATAGAGGCACGTGATTCAGATCACCCTAAGAGAGGACAGGTCATTCAGATCATCCTCACATCCGTCAGCTCATCGAGCACAAGAACGCCTCTCCTACTGAGGTTGTTCTCCACTGTACTAGTTCATCCTCAGTGCGTCGAGGCCAATCCACAAAAAACAGGAGTAGGGTTTCACACCACAAGGTGGCCCGAACCTGGGTAAACTGTTGTGTCTCTTGTCCATTCAGTTCGTCGAGCTAGGCCATGAGATTAGCGAGCAGGCAGACTGGGGAGGACGAGTTCTTCGCACGCACCCCAGAGTTCAAACCTCTCAAGGGTCCGCGGAACCCGAAATCCGACATTTGGCGCGCCAAGTAGGGGTGCGTGGGAGCCTCTCTTCCGCCGGTCGACTCGCCACCGCTCCACCGCTTCCATGGCTGACGCCCGTCGAGCCCATGATGAACGTTGGGCCGTCCTCGCCGCTCACGTCGTCCAGACAGCAGGCCTCCTCGTCGTTCTCCATCACCTGCTGCCAATGCCGCCACCGGCCCAGCGGGGCACGATTAGCAAGCATCGTCGCTGCACCCTTCTATGCGGCGTGATGGGCGCATTGCCACCCTGTCACTGACTCCCGCCGGTTCATCGTCCCATGCTCGTCGTGGCCCAGCGGACGTGCAGGCTGCGCTGCTCATGGCGCGTGATCTCCTGCGCTACCGCTCCGTCAACGACCTCTACGGAGACTGGCTGGACTGCATCACCGAGCTCGTCAGTGCTACCGGGGGCTCTCCAGCATAATCTCTCTCGCTGCTTCGCCCGTCGCCTACTACGGGTGACGTGGCCCACGCAACACCTCCTCCACCTCCCCGTCAAGAGGCCATCGTCGAGCCAAGGCGCGAAGTCCTGCGGTGCAACTCGCCGCGCAGGGCGCCGACGCGTGAAGAAGAAAACTGCTAGGTGGTCCAACAGCCGCATGAAGATGCCTGAGTACTCCCAGCGCCGCCACGTCAAGACAGCGTGCCGCCTGCGGCGGTGGCGCATGAGTGCCAAGATCAAGCTCCACCTCCACGACGGGCCCCCGTGACCACAGCGGGCTGTCGCGCCTTCACTCTGGAGTTGTGCAGCGTCGTCTGGCCGGGGAAGTTCAAGGCGGACCTGCCTCCACACTACGATGGCACCCCCAACCCCGCTGAGTTCCTGTAGCTCTACGAGCTGAGCATCGAGGCGGCCAACGGTGATGAGAAGGTTATGGCGAACTGGTCTCCCATGGCCCTCAAGGATGGCGCGCGCTCATGGGTCCTGAACCTGCCCGTGGGGTCGATCTCCTCCTGGGGCGAGATGCGCAAGCGTTTTGTCACCAACCTCTAGGGCACCCGTGACTAACCGCCGGCTGTGAGTGACCTGCGGCGCATCAAGCATCAGCCAGGAGAGACCCTGCAGAAGTACATCCATCTCTTCAATAATGTTTGTCTCAAGATCCCCAAGGTGTCGGACGAGGCCATCATCTCCGCGTTCACTGATGGCATCCGCAACGTCAAGATGAAGGAGCAGCTCGCCATACACGAGAACCTGTGCACGGCCCTGGAGATGTTTAACATGGCGACCAAGTGTGCAAGAGCTAAGGAAGGACGCCTCTCCCTCCTCGAGCTCCCGGAGGCATATCCAGAGGACAAGAAAGCCAAGGCCAAGGACGTGAAGCGCAAGGGAGCAGCCGTGCTCGGGGCCGAACCAGAGA
The DNA here is from genome assembly GCF_018294505.1 of Triticum aestivum. Lineage (NCBI taxonomy): Eukaryota > Viridiplantae > Streptophyta > Magnoliopsida > Poales > Poaceae > Triticum > Triticum aestivum. The sequence continues at coordinate 211,653,222 of NC_057800.1, forward strand.
TGAAGCGCGTCTGCGACCACCCGAAGACATCCAAGGGCAGCCGCCCGTTCCGCGTCTGTCGGCGTTCTGGGAACGGGGTCCCCAGACTTGCCTTCCTGCGGCCTGCGGCATGGCTCAAGTGGGGGCCCAGCGCGGCCCAGCTTCATCAGCTCAAGCTCAAGACCCTTGCGAGGGGCCAAGCCTCGCGGGGTGGATGACAGGAGCTTCCTAAGAAGCAGCCTCATCAGGCAGGCTCATGAGGAGGCGGAGAGAACAAGGCAGGGGTGCCTCGCGAGGAGCCCGTGACGCAAGCCATGACGGTCGAGACCAGGCGGGCGCTGGCTGCGCAGTATCCTTGTTTCCCCTTCGGTGCAAAGGGGGCAAGCATAGGCCAAGGCATCGGGCAAAGGTTACCATTCCAGTGCAACAAGACCAAGACCAATAGATCAGAAGAACGGAGGTCATTGTGGAGCCCAAGACGGCGTCATCACCAGTGCTTTTGGTAGCCGAAGACCACCTTTGGTCAGGATAACTTGTACTAGATGTTCCCCTTCAAAGTGGCCAATTGTTGGCGCCCTTCCCGCTCATTATTTGGGTAGAGGCCCAGGGCCCCTATAAATAGAGCTAGCCAAGAGAGTAGAGGCATCGGATAGAGCCAGAGAGAGATCTAAGGAGAGAGAATAAGACCAAGTAGAACACACCGCACCAGCTCAAGAACACCTCTCGCGAGGCTGTTCTTCCCCTGTACTATTCATCATCAGCCCCAGAGGCAATCCACCACACCACACACTAGAGTAGGGTATTATACCACAATGGTGGCCCGAACCAGTATAAATCTTGTGTCCCTTGTGTTTTCGTCTTTTCCAGCTTAGATCACGCGAGGAGATCGGACCTTATGGGTGTGCCGGAACCCGAAATCCGACATTTGGCGCGCCAGGTAGGGGTGCGCCGGAATCCTTCTTCCTCCGCGTCGCGTTCCGTCGCCTCGCCGTTCAGATGTCAAGCGGCCCGGCTACCAACACCGACCGCTGGGCAGCATGGCCCGCCCACGCCGTGCCGCCGGCCCAGGGCGACCTCAACCTTGCGCCTCAGGCAGCCCGCGCTCCGCAGGGCGCTGCGGGGCACGGGCGACGCGGCCAGACGCCGCCTGCCCTCACGCCGTGACATGTGCGGGCCGCAGCGAGGGCCTCAAACCATGCCGCGGCCACAGCGTCGTACACCCGACGGGAGCAAGCAAACTCCAGGGCCGCGCTCACGGTGGTCCGAGAGCTTCTACGGTGCCGGCTGCTGGAGGGCGGCCGCGACGTGTTGTTGGAGCGAGTAGCCAAGCTCCTGGATGCCGCCGCCTCAGGAGCACCTCCTTTCTGCGTCCAGCTGCCACCCCAGACCCAAGGCGGGCAGTATGGCGGCATCGTGCGTGCGCACGCAACTTCAAGCGGACTCCAGGGCATGTTCGACGCCAACGCCTCCGTCGGCACCGGGCGACAAGTCGCGCCGGCCCCTTCTCAGGCCAGTGAAGGGGTCCACGCTGCGGCCTTCGGCTTCGGCAGACCGCCGCACCATCACCCCCAAGATGGCGCTCCAGGCCAGACTGCGTGGCATGCGGGGCGCTACGGCGAGGCCCACGGGGCGGTGGCCCCAGAAGCTTATGTGCCCCGCATGGTGGATCAGGGGTGCGCATTGGAAGAAGATCATGGCTCATTCCTCAGGCCAGGCTGGGGCGAGGAGACGCCAGAAGATGAGCTCTTTCAGGAACCCCAAGAGAGCCTCGACAACCGCATCGGCGACAGCAACTATCGGGTACCACTCGTCCCTCAGGAGCAAGCTTACGCTAACCATGGGTCGTAGGAGATACAGGTCGCCGCAGCAGATGGCTGCCCCAATGCTGCAGCCTCATACCCCTCAGGAGGAGGGCGCATGGGGCTCCAGGAGAGGGGCCGAGATTCGGGTTCGTCCCCACGGCGGTCGGAGCAAGGCACTCTGAGGAGATAGGCCCTCTGCCGGGGAGGTGCCCCAGGGCCTGCCCTCGGCAGAGGACCCGTGGTCGTTGGGGGAACCGCTGGTGACCGCTCTACCCCATTGGCGTCGTCCTGGTTTCCGGTCACTGTCAATGGCGGTAGAGTGAGGCGCTAGGCGGGGCCCTCGTCTGGCGATATGAAGCAAGGTCGGTACCTGTGAAGAAGGCCTAGTTCTTGTGAAGCTCGCTGCCCGTGAGACTCTCACGTAATAATGAATGGGGCTCTACACGCCCCGGAGTCTCCAGAGAGCCGCCCTCGGGCCTCGGGGGCTCCCGCCCACGCCCAGTGGCAGCACTTAGCTCCACGCTAATGACAAGACGTCGAAGACTAGACTAGGTGCCGGATACGGCCTTTTGCTTTTTGCCTTTTCCTTGTTGACAAGGTTATTCGATTTGGATTTAAGTTGGATTTGAGCTCGAGACTTGCGTGTGTTTGGGGAAGGGGTGTTTAGTCTCATTCGAGCAATCTCTCGTGTTCCGGTTTCGGCTTTGCGTCCAAAGTTTGCATCGGCTGCCCCCTCCCTCGCGAGCCCCTCACGAGTCGGGCCGGGCCAGGCACGCCTACACCCAGGACCGCTATCACCACACCCTCTCCGGAGGTTGTCATTGCAGGATCAACAAGTTAATCAGGAGGCACATGAGGCATGGCGGCCCCCGCAGGCCCGCTCGGTACTCATCGAGGTCGAAAGGTAAACAAATCAGCTGACCCGTCACCGGGCCAGCGGCTAAGGTCACACGCAACGTTATGCTTACCAGGGTACCGATTGCGAACCTTTACATGAGGGGCCTCCCCTCCCAAAATGCTCTTACATTCTTCAGGGCCAAGCCCGAACCTCCTTCATGCAGGGTAAACAGCAACGACACACGGTCAACCGGACATATCACTCACCGCGTCTTCTGGGGCCTCCCCGAAGGCATCGCTGGCATCGCTGACATTGTCGCCGCCACCACCGGCATCTCCATCAGCGCCAGGCTAGTCCACAACACCGCCTTCATTGGCGGCCACGACCACGTCGTCATCATCAGACGTAAAGGCCCTGACGAGGGCGTCCATGTTGTCCTCCACCCATCGCGCCAGGTCGCCCTGGACGGCTATGGGCATGGGTGGGATGGCAGCGTCGAAGTCGAAGTGGGGGTCCCTGCCCTGCGGATAGCTGAAGACACGGGAAAAGGCACGCCCGAGCAAGGCTCGGCTCCTCTCTTCGACAAGCCAACGGGACCTCTCGGAGCGGTTCTCCAGAAGCGTCACCACGTCGGTGAAAAACTGGAGGTTGCCAGCGTAGCTGGCCTCGTGCGGCTCCTTAGCGGCAGCCTCGCAAATGTTGCCCAAAGCCGTGTTAGACCTTTCCCTGAGCGTTTGAAGCATGGGGGCGTGCTCATGCTCCAGAACCCGCCACCGACGGGTCTCGTCTTCATTTTGCCGTGCAACGGCCTCAGCGTCATCAACCCTCTGTTGGAGAAGCAGCTCGACCCGGGAAGAGGCCAGCTCCGCCTGTGCTACGCCAAGGGCGGCTGCGGAGGAGTCTGCACGCCGCGTCACTTCGGCCAGTTTGGCCCTGAGGGCTGCGGTCCTGCCCTCAGCCTCAGCCCTGATCAGCCCCAACCTCGTCTCGTACTCGCACTCGAAGGCCGAGCGAGCTTCCGCCATGCGGCGATCGACTTCTTCCTGGGCATGGGCTTCGCGCGCGGCAACATCATCCTCCGCGTGAGCCACCAGGCGCTCCCTCGTCTCCAACCGCTCAAGGTCAAGGTTGCACTCGGTGGCCACCAGCGTCAGCGCCTCCTCGCGCTTCAGAAGCGTTGCCCGGTCAACAAAGGCCCCCTGCATCGACTCAAGGGCCGCCTAGCGCAGTTCCACTTGCTGCTCCAGGGAGTTGCTCCAGGCTTGGAGCTCCCATGCGCGCTCTTCCGCTTCCTTGCGCCATCGGTCTGCTTCCCGAGCCTCCTCGACAGCCTGAGAGCAGGCCTCCCGCGAAGCTACCAGCGATGCTTCAGCCTTCGCGTTGTCGAGATCACGTTGGTGGCGCGCGAGGGCGACGGCTACCTTCAGCTTGCGCCTTTCCTCGGCAAGGCGCAAACCTTCGGTCTCGAGGCGCGCATCCTCGCCAGCAAGCTCTGCCCCGATCCGGCTCACCGCATCCGCCGCCCCTGGATGAACTCTTCGTGAAGGGCGCGACACTCCCGTGCATGCCTAAGCACGTCTTCCGCATCGCCCTCTGCCGCTGGAGTGTGCGGAGGGCCCCGAGGCGGCACGCCTCCTCCCGGCGCAGGGCTAGGGGCTGGCGCCCTAGCCACCGCCGAATGGACCTCTCTGGAAATCCTGCCTGGCGTCGGTCCACCCACGGAGGAGGAGCCAAAGACAGACTTAAGCCATTCACCATCAATGAGCAGAGGAGGAACGCGGGGCAAGCCGGATGTTCCCCAGGAGGACTTATGAAGAAAGGACAGCGGGTGCGCACGCTCGAGGTGCCCTATGGAACGGACCACTCCACCGACTGGTCCGACAGCAGGGGTGCCGCTCGAGCTCGGCGCGCCCGGGGCCAGCGGAGAAGGCGAAGCTTGGGAGGCTGGCTCTCGGGCCGACACGGCGAATTTGGTAGGGCAGGGCCTTAAAGGCCACAATCAGTCGCAGGGATAGCAAAGTAAATGAGCAGAGAAAGAAGAAGACTTACTCGTCCATGGAAAAGTACTTCCTGTGCTTCAACAAGCGGCAGGGGCGGTCGTCGCCACCCAAGGCCTCCTTCCTAATGCGGAGGGCCTCAAAGTCTACGCGGAACCAACTTAAGTGCGCGGCGCAGGGGTCGGCCTGTGGCTCGGAAGAAGTGTCAAGATGATCAGTGCCGGAGGAGTCTGCCTGGGGGGCACCGTCAGGCGTCGCCTCACGAGGAGCGGCAGGGGCCTCGGGAGCCCCGGCCTCAGGAACCATAGGCCGCAACTCCACACCTGCTGCCACTCCAGGGCAGGCCTCGGGAGACGCCGCCTTCAGGGCTTCTCGCGGCACCGGCACCTCGACATCAGTCGCCTCAACTCCTGCCGGTTCTCGTCTCCCCGCCCTGTCGCCTGAGGAAGGACCGCTGTGGGCGGCAGGGGAGCAACCATGGCGGCTGGGTTCTCGCGGGGCCCCGTGAAGCCAGCCGGGCGAAGCCCCCACTCATCGAAGCTGGGCATCTTCCTCACAAAATCGGCCCTGCCGGAGCAAAGATACAAGAGGACACCGTTACTCCGAAGGCTGCCTAGGGAAGGATCAGCGGCCAAGACCCTAAGCACCGTCCGCAGCACTTCAGGCGCCAAGTCCTCCTCCTAAAGCCGCATGCGGTCTCTATGCCCCGAAAAGTCCCACATCCGGCGAGAGTGGCGCTGGAGAGGAGCAATGCGACATTGGAGGAACTCCTTCACCACCTTGGGCGCTGTCACATTGAGCGCCCTCAAATTCTGGAAGCGGCGCCAGACGAAGGCGAGCTGGGGGCTCGCGAACATCTCATGATCCCAACCCGAGTGGGGCACAACAGGCGAGGTCGGGTGCGAGAGCAGAGGGTTGGGCACTCCGACGTCCACATACAGCCACTGCTCTCTGAACCTGGCCTCAGAAGGAGGAAGGCCAAAGTCGATCCCTGAAGCGGCCGTCTCTGGCACGGCGAAGAAGCTCACACACCCTGAGCATTGAGTGGGGTCGCTCAGGCGCAAAGAAAAGAAGTGGCACAACAGGGCAACGGAAGGAGGAATGCCTATCATCGCCTCGCAAACAAAAGCAAAGATAGCCAGAAGTGTAAGGGACTCCGGCCTGAGGTGCATCATGCGGATCTGATAATGGGAGAGCACCGCATTGAAGAAGGCGGAAAAGGGGGGAACCAGATCCGCGCATAAGGCATCGGCGAAGAATCAGACCTCCATGACAATCCTATCAAGGGAGGCATGGGATGCAGGCCAGACCGTGGTCCTACCGCACTCATTGAAGATAGTGGCAAGGGCGGAGCGGACCTTGTTCAAAGCTTCTAGATTGAGTATGATCGACCGATCAACGGCGGGGGCCGCCACCGGAGGTGTGCAGGGTGAAGACACGGGCTTCTTTCCCTTTCCTTTCTTCGTCGGCGCCATGGCGGTGGAGAGAGGGAAGAACTCGAGCCGGATTGGCGGTGGAGGTTGCAGCTCGAAGAAGAAGGAAAGGTAGGAGGCGAGCGAGCAGCGGAAAGGACGAACAACTCTGTGCAACTACAGGTCCGCTTAGCCGGGCGCGTAACAAGGCGTCGTGGGGAAGCGCAGACGCCCACGTCCAATCAATCGCCACGCGGTGCCCGAGGCCGCAGGCTTTTGGGGCCCGCGGCGCTTCGCGCTTGCCCCTTCGCTTCTCTGCTAGGCCAAGCCTGGGCGCGCCATGGGCCCGGGGGCTACTGTCGGTGTTCTGGGAATGGGGGCCCCCAGACTTGCCTGCATGCGGCCTGCAGTGTGGCTCAAGTGCGGGCCCAGCGCGGCCCAGCTTCATCAGCTCAAGCTCAAGACCCTCGCGAGGGGCCAAGCCTTGTAGGGCGGACGACAGGAAGCTTCCTCAGAAGCAGCCTCATCAGGCAGGCTCGCGAGGAGGCAGAGAGATCAAGGCAAGGGTACCTCGCGAGGAGCCCGTGACACAAGCCATGACGGTCGAGACCAGGCGGGCGCCAGGCGGGTGCCGACCTGCGCAGTGTCCTTGTTTCCCATTCGGTGCAAAGGGGGCAAGCACAGGCCAAGGCATCGGGCAAAGGTTACCATTCCGGTGCAATGAGACAAAGACCAGTAGAGCAGCAGGACGGAGGTCATCGTGGAGCCCAAGACGGCATCATCACCAGTGCTTTTGGCAGCCGAAGACCACCTTTGGTCAGGATAACTTGTACTAGATGTTCCCCTTCAAAGTGGCCAATTATTGGCGCCCTTCCCGCTCATTTTTTGGGGAGAGGCCTAGGGCCTCTATAAATAGAGCTAGCCAACACAGAGTAGAGGCATCAGATAGAGCCAGAGAGAGATCTAAGGAGAGAGACCAAGGCCAAGTAGAACACACCGCACCAGCTCAAGAACACCTCTCGCGAGGCTGTTCTTCCCTTGTACTGTTCATCATCAGCCCCTGAGGCAATCCACCACACCACACACTAGAGTAGGGTATTACACCACAACGGTGACCCGAACTAGTATAAATCTCATGTCCCTTGTGTTGTTCGTCTTTTCCATCTTAGATCACGCGAGGAGATCGGACGTAGATCGGTAGGGGAGAGATTTCTGCACGCACCACAGTATTCGAACCTTAAGGGTCTGCCGGAACCTGAAATCCGACAGCATCTTCCACAACGTGCATAACCACAACACCAACTACTGTCAGGAGCTCAGGGCCATCCTTGATGGGCGCCTCGGTCGTTGCCCCGAGCACCACGATCGAGGATATGGCCATGGAGGAGGCTGAAGTGGAGGACGCTGGGACGATCCTGGCCCCCACTAGGAGTGGCGCGACCAGCCTTGTGAGGACCACTGGCAGGGCAGCCTCACGAGGGCCCTAGAGGGACCAGCCTCGTGAGAACCGTCCTCAGGGAAACGCTGGCCTCCCTCCGTGGCCACCACCACCAAGAAGGAATGATGACCACCACTAGGACGAGGGGGCTGGGGGTTTCCAGGAGCCTCATGCCATCGCCTGCATCCTGGGCGGCGCTTAGGCCCCTGCCTCTCATCGCATCTTCAAGAAGTTTGCCTGTGAGGTGAATGCGGCCCTCCACAAGCTCGAGGCCACGTGCTCGCTCAGGTGGTCCAAGTGCACCATCACCTTCAGCTCGTCCGACCAGCTCAAGTGGGCGGCGACCGCCGGCGCCCTCTCGATGCTTTGCTCGCCCGTCATTAGCAACATCCTCATCACCAAGACCCTCATTGATGGCAGTGTGGGGCTCAATGTTCTGTCCATCAAGACCTTCGATTGACTCCAGGTGCCATATGACCAACTACAGCCCACCAAGCCGTTCTCAGGAGTGACTGATGGCTCCACCACCCCGATAGGGCAGATCCGCCTCCCTGTCACCTTCGGCACCTGCGACAACTACTGCATAGAGCTCATCGACTTCAATGTCACCCACATCCATCTTCCTTACAACGCCATCCTTAGGTATCCGGCCCTAGCCAGGTTCATGGCAGTGACTCATCATGGTTACAATGTCCTCAAGATGCCAGGAAGACGTGACGTTATCCCGGTTGCCTGTGAGGAAAGGGACGCGGTGTGCACTCTCGAGTGCACCTACCAGGCTGCGGCAGTCAAGAACCCAGACGATGAAGGCGCCATCTGCCCTCTTGAGGCTATCCCCAAGAAGAAGAAGAAGCTGCTCCACCAAGAGCCTTAGGGGAGCGGTATGTCCAGCGGCACCACCTCAGGATTAGCGCCCAAGGATTGGGCGCCTCCCTCTCTCTCATAGGAAGGCGCGCTCAGTGCCCCTCTCATGCTAGGCTCGGAGGCTCTCCTCTGGAGGGCCTCTGACCTAGCCAACATCACGAGGGAGGCACTCGGGCACCACGTGGAGGCATGCTTCAGCGCACGTCTCCGCCAGGAAGGCACAAGGCACGGGGCGCCAGGTGCTCAGGAATTCATCACCAAGGCAACCGAGGAGCTTCAAGAGGTGAGAGCCATGCGCGACGCCCACCGCCCACCACCTGGCGCGGCTCCTTGTCCTGGCAAGGGCAGCGAGCTACGTGCCTGCGTCAACATCCCTGGGCTCAATAGAGCCGCATCTCAGGAGCGCTTTTGGCCATCACGCACTGGCTGGTGCGAGGGTCCCCCTCACAGCTACATTCACATGCCTTTTGGCTTTCCGAACGCGGCTGTCACATTCCAGAACCACATGCGGAGCATCCTGGCGGGTCAGGAGGCCAGGCACCAGGCAGTCTTGTCGTAGATGGTGACAGTTCTTCGCGAGCCTCTCGGGCCCCCAGAGCCTCCTGAGGTTTATGGCCTAGATAGCTCATGAGGAGCTACTTCCTCAACACGCGTCTATAGCTACCTCAAAATCTCTTCAGCAATGGTGCTAGGTGGCATTTTCTGGTTTATTCAATTAGGGGTGCCCCTCGAACTGCAATACCCCCAGATCGCGTGGGTCTATCCCTGCGACATGTATCCTACTTGCATCTTTTAGTCATTCAGTTGGGGGCGCCCCTCAGGCTGCATCATCCCCAGGCTACATGGGTCTGTCCCTGTGGCATGTATCGTTTTTCCGCGTCCATTAGAGCTGGATTACCTTTATCCATGAGTTAATTTATGTTAACACCCACTTGCCTGTCATTTATCGCCCTTTGCTGGCTCCCGCGTTGCTGACCGGCCTCTTGCTCATCCCACAACGGGGGCTACACATGCTGGCATGGTGCTTGTGCTCGGGTCCGTCCCTGCAACATTGACAAACCTGAAAGGTTGAGCTCTGGCTCGCGGCCTGCCCCGCGCACGTCACCTCACTAGATCCTCAGTGCCTTCATCTTCTTGCGGAAAGATCAGCGGCAGGACATCAGGTGTGAGTAGTGCTCTCTTCTTGGACTAACCCACAGGAATCCCTAGAGCTTGGCTACAGGCGGCCCCGCCGGCCATCCCATTTTCACGCAATTCGCTTGCATGTTAAAGGAGGGGCTCCTGAGCACCGCGCCTCAAGAGCTCCTACTGACTCTCAAGCCCTTACCCCCTGGCCTTGATCAGGACACCGTGACCTGGCAAACCAGCGGCGGCTGAGCCTCGCTCGAGGGTCGGGACCCGAGGACGTAGAGCACTCATATGAGCAAGGAAAGGGGAGGCCGGCGTGAGCCCTGCCTGGAAGCATCATCATTAAGGCGCTGACAGGCACTACGCAAAGGAATCAACGCAGGCTTATTAAGATAAGTCACCTATACATGTCAGCACGAATTTCATCGTCCTATGCTTTCAATCCCCGTGATCTCACTCCGACAATGCCACTTCCCTTTTCGGCCTCCAGGGAGCTGCTTGCACGCCAAAGGGGACCTCTTGAGCATAGCGCCTGAAGAGCTCTCACTGGACCTCGGGCCGCTCACCTCCTGGCCTTGACCACGGCATCGCGACCTACCATCCCAGCAATGGCTGAAGCCTGCCTGGGGACTGGGACCTGTCAGCATAGAGCGCAAAGCTGCCGCAAGAACAAAAAGGGGGAACGATGCCAAAGCAAGACACACAACTGCAACCTTACACTAGGAGTAATAAACTTCGGAGCAAAAGCATTATAGTTCTTTTTACATACACCCACGGGGTTTGTCACGATTTTGCATAGGAAAACAAAAGAAGAAAGCCTCAAGGGACCCCAGCTGTTGGGCATCATCGACGATGCCGAGTGGATGCCGCGGCCATGCTCCGGGCATGGCGTGAGCTCGAAGGCACATAGCTGTCATCACTGGACTCCGGGGACTCACTGGGCTCGGGAGAGTCGCTGGAGTCCTAGGAGTCATTGCTGCTGCTGTAGGAGCTGCCGGCGAGACCGGGGGCGGGCTCGACACTCACAGCCGCGCCACATATATTGCTTCTCCCAGGGCAACACTCCCCGCAACGGCCCTCCTCGTCGAAGACCTTGAAAAACAACATGGAGGCGCCATCGTACTTGAAGTGGATGGCGAGGGGCCCCTCCGTGCAGCATGCGCGGGCGACCTCGCCCCATCCTCGGGTCATGAAGATGCCACCGGGGGGGGGGGGACGACCTCGACCTTCGCCCCTGTGGCCAGGCTGCAGCACCCGGCGTGCTGCAGCCACAACTCAAGCGGCCCCCTCGGCAGCATCTCCTCGGCGAAGAACCACCGGAATCGGATCCACGTGCGCGGCGACATTGCCACCCACACCATGAACTCGCGCGAGGAGCCCTCGGCATGGGTTTGCGGGCCGGCTGGCCGTATAGCCTCAGTCTGGCCACCGTGGCTGTGGCCCGCTCGGTGTTGGGTGCTTCCGCCCTCTCCGGAGCCCTGCGCGTGGACGTACAGAGGGAGCGGGAAGCCAGGCAGCGGCCGCTTGTACCAAGGCAGCGTCACCTCCCACCTTTTGCCGACATCACGAGGACGGCTGAACCTCTTCTTCAGCGGAAGCGGTTCAGGCTCCTCTCGAGGGGCCTTTCCCTTTTCCGCCATGGAGAACCTCCTGATTGGTGCCATGGGAGCTACATCAAGACGGCAAGGCAGAGAGGAAGAAGAAGAAGCAGGCAGCGAGAAGATGGAGATGAGGAAGGGGGGCTCCGCCCCTCTCTTCATTTATAGCCCGAGGGAGGCCAACCGCCAGCCTCCATGACCTCATGCAATGATGGTTTTTCCCTGCATGCACCGGAGTCTCGTCAAGTCGAACAGTTGTCGAGGCAGCGTGGGAAAGTGGAGGTGCCCATGACCCATCAAACACTACACATCAATCAAGGCCACATGGGGTTAGGGCCCATGGCGCTCCCCCCTTGCCATTTGGCTGCGCCTCGAAGCAAAGTTCGAGCGCATCTTGGGCCCGGGGGCTATTGTCGGTGTTCTGGGAACGGGGGTACCCAGACATGCCTGCCTGCGGCTCATGGTGTGGCTCCTTCGATGCCCTGGTATGGCCCAGCTTCAACATCGACAACTCAAGACCCTCGTGAGGGGCCAAGCCTCGCGAGGCGGAGGACATCAAGACCTCCACGTGGGGCGGCCTCCCCAGGCTGGCTCCCGAGGAGCGGAGATATCTATGCAAGCTGCACCTCGCGAGGTCAGATGACGTGAGCCATGACGACCAAGGCCAGGTGGGCGCCAGCGGGCGTGGTGTACTAGTTTAATCTTTGGTTCTAAGGAGGCAAACGCAGGCACGGAGTCCCAAGGAATCAAGCAAAGGTTTCCATTCCGGTGCAACAAGACCAAGACCACAAGGATGGAGGTCATCGCGAAGCCGACCACAGCATTACCACTAGAGACTTTTGCAGGCGAAGAATACTTTTGTCAGGATAGCATGTACTAGTTGTCTCCTTTCAAATTTGGCCGATGTGGGATCCCTTCCCGCCTTCATTTGGGAAGAGGACCAAGGCCATAGGACCTAGCCACCACCATAGAGGTAGGTGATTCAGATCATGCCGAGGGAGGACGGATCATTCATATCGTCCTCACACTCATCAGCTCATCGAGCACAAGAACGCCTCTCCTCCCGAGGTTGTTCTCCACTGTACTAGTTCATCCTCGGCCCCTCGAGGCCAATCCACCAAAAAGCGGGAGTAGGGTTTTACACCGCAAGGAGGCCCGAACCTGTGTAAACTACTTTGTCTCTTGTCCATTCAGTTCGTCGAGCTAGGACATGAGATTAGCAAGCAGGCAGACTGGGGAGGATGATTTCTTCGCACGCACCCCAGAGTTCGAACCTCTCAAGGGTCTGCAGAACTCAAAATCCGACAATGAGTGGGAGCACTACAACATTTTTGATAAGTATATGTGGATGACATATTGTTGATCAGAAATGATGTAGAATTTATGGAAAGCATAAAGGGTTGTTTGAAAGGAGTTTTTCAAAGGAAGACCTTGGTAAAGCTGCTTACATATTGGCCATCAAGATCTATAGAGCTAGATCAAGACGCCTGACAAGACTTCCACAGAGCACATACCTTGACATGATTTTGAAGGAGTTCAAAATGGATTAGTCAAAGAAGCAGTTCTTGCCTGAGTGGTAAGGTGTGAAATTGAGTGAGACTCAAAGCTCGACCATAGCAGAAGAAAGAGAAAGGACGAAGGCCATCCCCTATACCTTAGCCATAGGCTCTATACAGTATGCCATGCTGTGTACCGCACCTACGGTGTGCTTTACCATGTGTCTGGCAAGGGGGTACACAAGTGACGCAAGAGGGGATCACTGGACAACGGTCAAAATTGTCCTTTGAAGAATAAGGAAATGTTTATTGGTTATGGAGGTGATATAGAGTTCGGCGTAAAGGGTTACGTCTATGAAAGCTTTAACACCTATCCGAATGACTTTGAGTAGCAAACCGGATATTTATAGTGGAGCAACCATTTGGAATAGCTCCAAGTGGAGCGTGGTAGCAACATCTACAATATGACATAGAGATATGCGAAGTACACTACAAAAAAAGACACATCCGTGACATTTTGGGCCAAACGGTTTTTTCTGTCATGCTTATGAAACTTCTATACACTTCTATGACGATAATTGTGACAAAACCCGGTATCATCATAGATGTGGTGGGCTCCTACTTCTATGACAAAAAATCATATTAGAAAATGGGATTTTCGTCCTAGGTGGGCCGGAGACGCAGCTGCATGACATTCTTTGGGCCGTCCATGACGGAAAAAAATGTGGTAGAAGCGAGGGCAAGGAAAATACTGGGGAGTTCTCGATTACAGTGGGTGGTCGGGGCCGAGTGATGCACAGAGGTTTGCGCGTTTCTCTCGTACACATATGCGTGTGTGTGAGGCGTTGCGCTCTTACTGAACCCGAGCGATCGCACTAGCCTCGTTATTGAACCCCGATCGATCCCTTACTATTAACTGAACCTGAGTGATTCAGTCGTTACTACTGCTAACTGAAGCTGATTGATGTTGCCTCTTGATGAACAGTGAGCGTTGTTGGGGGGTGGATGAACAGGACCCCGTGGTAGTAGAGGCCGTTGCCGCTGGATGAACATGACCCCGATCGAGCAGGTTGGGGGTGGATGAACAGGAGCCCGTGGAGGGCTGGATGAACAGGAGCCCGTGGATGGCTGGTTGAATAGTAGCCGGTGGAGGGCTGGATGAACAGTAGCCTGTGGAGGGGTGGTTGAACAGGACCCCGTGGAGAGGGCTGGTTGAACAGTAGCCGGTGGAGGATAGGTGGAGGCTGTATGAACAGTCAAAGGTGGAGGCTGGAGGAGGTCAACGGTGGATGAACAGTAGCCCGTGGAGGTAGTCGACGGTGGAAATGAACAGTATCCTGTGGAGTACCTTTTGCGGTACGCCACACCCCTCCCGATGAACAGGCCGTAGCGCTCCAACACAAGTCCGTTTCCTCCATTTTGCGGTAAGCCACACCCCTCCCGATCAACAGAACCCCGTTTCGACCATAGGAGGTCCAGGAGAGGTCTGTTTCCTCTGTTTTGCGGTACGCCAGACCCCTCCCGATGAACAGGCTCCTATTTCGACCGTGGCCGGTCGAACACAAGGCCGTTTCATCCATTCCGCAGTACACTAGGCCTCGTTTCGATCAGCTGTTCTGTCATGGCCGGTTGGCTCTCGATGAACACGATGCATTCCGATCCAGTCGGTTGCCTCTCGATGAACAGGACGTTGTTTCTCTGTTCCGACGCAGCCGGTTCGCTGCCTGATGAACAGGACGCCGTTGCTGCCATCTGTTGCCTCTCCATGTACACAAGCCCTGGCCGTCCGTATATATATGCGTGAGTACGCGCTCGAGACCTCGGCCGTATGTACATACGTGGCCGTATATTGTGCCCTGTGGCTGTACATACGTGTACATGACTTAGACAGGACTGCGTGAACTGCTATGTCGGGTGCTCTACAACGATATGTGCCGCTAGTTACTCAGCCACAGTTCATACTTGCAGAGAGACCGACCGACCAGTATGTATGTACATGTTCGCGACGAGAATGACAACGCTATGTACGCTTCGACCAGGTGGGTCCCGACTGTTAGGGAGGATAAGGAGGCACTTCCTTGCGTGCGAAGATGTAGCTGGTGGGTCCCAGCAGTCACGGAGCAAATCATTTTTTGCCTGTAATATGGATGCTCTTCCTTGCGTGCAAGGATGTAGCTGGTGTGTCCCAGTAGTCAGGGGGAAACGTTTTTTGCAAAATACGGTGGCTCGTTCGGTGGGTCCCAGCTGTTAGGTGGAGGAATCATTATTTTCTGCGTAATAAGGAGGCATTTCTTTGTGTTCGGCCGTGGACCCAGCTGTCAGCCTCTCCACGTACAGTCCACTTCCAGTGGATGTCATTCATTGACCATGTTGACCATGCCGCGCCGAGAGCACCAGGGCGGTGGATGACGGCGAGGCCTAGGAAGGGGACGACGCAGAGCCGGGGAAGACACGGCAGTGGATGCCCACGCAGAGAGGAGTACGAGGGTTCACTGGTTCGGCTGCGGTGTGAGGCTGCCGTCGCCGCAGGGCCTTGCCAACGGTGGGAGTAGTAGGGGGTGGTGAGGCCTCAGCAGTAGCCCAGCCGGCCACTGGAGGCAGGAGCAGGCGGTCTCGTCGGTGCTGGTTTGGGTGGCTGTTGCAAGAAGAGCAGCGATTGAAGAAGCAGCAGGACCGTTCGATTCAAATCCATCGGTCACTTCTACTAGAATCGTTTGTTAACTAACTTGACAAAGCCCTGGATACGCATCAACTTAGTAGGCCCACAGGTCAGCCTCCGAACCGGAGCGCCCCAGATGTCAGTGGGAGGAATCATTTTTTCCGCATAATAACGAGGCAGTTGATTGTGTGTGGCTAGGCCAGCGGAGGGAGTAGGGTGGGCCAGTTAAGCCTGTGCGGCATCATAGCGGGCCACAGGAGGAGGGACCAAGAAGTCCCGCCAGTGCTCGTTTAGGCGGATGGAGCAGGAAGATCAGAGATTGAAGAAGCACGTCGGCCGTTGGATGGACATCCAACTGTCACTGTTGCTAGAATCATGTGTTGACTGACAAAGCCTTGCGTAAACAAGTCAGCCTCGAAATCTATGGCGTGTACAACCCATTTGCTATTATTTTTATAATTTTTACTCATATGCTAATTCATATGGAATTTATTGTAGCCCATTTTCCATTTTTAGAATTGCTGTCCATTTTCTGGTTAGTATGAGGGTTAAAAAATTGAACTAAAAAATGTGCGAAATTTTGAAAATTCGGAAATTTTTGTTGGGGAACAAAATATTCTTAATCCAAAAATTAGTAGCCATGCTAAAACAAATTTAAAAATAAATTAGTAATGTGTCATGTTAAAATCCAATGAAATATAAAATATCAGTGAAGAACAAAAACAAAAAAAGAAACTAATTTCCCATTTACTATAACTTTTTTGCAATTTCCAACCCCTTTGATATTACTTTTAATAGATACTGACCATACTCTTTGGCCATGCCGGAATGCATCCCTCCTCATCTTGAAAGATTTGCACCCTAGAAGTCGAAGAAAAAAAATAGGCCTAAGCTCTTGGGTATTCTTCAAAAAGAAATAGTGGGCTGCCTATTTTCCCAAAGAAAAAATTGTTGGGCTGGTCATGTTGTTAGACGGGCCACAAAGACCGCACAACCCAGTTTATAGCCTGCTCCTCTGAACAAATCCTAAAAAAAGAGTTATGCAATTCTATTGCTAATTGACTATACGTTGAAAATGATGTGTGTCCCAGATATCAGCAGGGTGGATTAGAGTAAAAAAATGAGGGGTGCATCTGAGTAGTAAAAGAGGCGCTTGCTTGTGTTCGGGAGTGGACCTGGTGGGTACGTACTGTCATACTCACAACTACAGTCCTCTCCCGATTCACTATGCTGATAGGGGTAGACGGCGGCACCGCGGAGAGCGCACCAAGGCGGAGGATAAAGTGCTGTCGCCAATGTGCTGGGCTGGGTTGGGCATTTTTATTGAAAAATTAAAATGGATCGGAACTATTTACGATGTTGACTACGATTTGCATGGGTCCGCTGGTTGCAGGAAGAAAATGGTGGGAGAAAGAAGACTCGTCGCTATCTTTGCCTAAGAATAATATTGACTGAATGTAACGACACTATCATAGGAAATAATATCCTCCTGTTAAATCGTGAATCTAAAGAACTAGTGCACGATCATTTAGCTTTATTTATTTACTTATTTATGTTTAGGGGACCATGAGCATGTACCTGGGCCGGCTTCATGTGATAGCCTCCCTTCTAGTTAATTATGGGCTCGTCTATTGGGCCTTCATCAGTGGGTTGCATGTTATCGACAAGTGGAAAATGTGTTCCGTACCAAAAATAGTATGCACTACATACGGTACGGGGCACTAAAGGATCGGACCATGCAACAGCTTCCAAAACATTGTGTTTGTCGTTCTAACAACACATTTATTCAATCAACAGATGAAATATACTACTGATTGTATATTGAAAACAGCAGCTACAGCAACCAGGGCTTGGGGTGCAACAGAAGCAGTAAGCAGGCCAGAAGAGTGAAGACCCAACTCTCTCTTCCAAAACAAACATCAGCCATCATTACAAAAGGGCTACCAAAAAAGAACAAGTTTATGCATAAAACTAAATAAAGATCATACTACACCAAGTGTACGCATCTAACTAACTAGCTCAGTTAGACGTTACTATTTATTAAGCTGTGGAGATTGGTTGATGGCTTGAACCAGATGGGTTCCTGACGGGGGAAACTCCAGCCAGCAGGTCGAAGTTTGATACTTGCGACCCTCTCTCCTACTTTGGGCTGCAGAGCGTGGCGACACATATCATGGTATGGTGCATGCAGAGACGCATGGTATGCTGTGTACACACAATTTTGCCTAATGAACTAAACTGCGCTACCATCATGATCCTTGCCGTCAGTTATCTCCTGGTTAATCAAATAATTCAGTCCAAGAAACAAATTAGCGTGTACCAAGGCTACTTACTAGCCTCCATTCAAAAATTCCTGAAGGCCTAGAGAAGGTGGGATCCTGCTCAAAGACCTTGCAGTGACTGTGATTGTATTCCGCGAAACAACACGTCCGGTACATGCGAACGATCATCAATCATTCGTTGTCGTCTGATCGAGCCAGGAACCACCTGCAACTACCATGCCACTTTTCTTTGGAAGGTTCTAGGATTAGGAAGGGTAGGGACACCAGGCGGCCTACAACATCATATCAAGTTGGAGTCAAATAAAAAAGGGCTCTTAATGTATTCAATCTTAAGAACAACATTTTATGAGCATGAACATTTTGCAGTAAATGTTGACAGTAATATAAGCAAGCCATCATGATATCATAGGAAAGTAACATACTGCTGTAACAGCCATTTGTAGCGATGACCGGAGTAGGCCAGCAATACGTCCAACCATAGAAGGAGTCGACAGCGTAAATGAAGCCCTTGTGTTCAATGGCATCAGAGAACCATGGAGGATGTATGATCCTGCGATAGACGTGTAGATTTATCCACTTACCATAGTGAACTATCAGATAGGTGAGACCGCGGTTGAAGAACGCAATTAACCTGAAGTCTTTATAATTCGCAGATCTTGTGGGCACTTGGCAGATGACAACATTGAGCAAATCAAACTTAGTATCGTGTTGGCTACTGTAAGATTCCGAGTATTCTGGGCCGCGATGGCAAAGCAGTGCAGTGTTAATCGAAGGAAGGGGGATCAATCGCCTGGTGTAGACCTCCACGAGCATCCAGCTGTCGTGACGGTTGACGAGCACCATCCAAGACGTGTTCATGCCGACCCAATACATACTGTTAATGTAGCTGACGGTGACGGGGATCGGATCGCAGTCAAGGGGGTTGATGCTCGTCACCATACGATCGTTATGCTGCATGACATGCTGTTTCTGAAGATCAGGCGGCATCAGCAAGCAAGGAGCTGGCTTGAAAAGCTCCAGCCTGAGGGCTTTGAGTAAACGATACAGCCCCGACGAGCATGTGGCGAGCGGCATGGTACTGAGATTGTCCACACGCGAAACAATGAGCTTGATTACCTCTGTGGGGAGCAAATTCCAGCCACTCTTTTAGCGGACGCTGCTCGGTTCTGCCATTGTTAGTGCTTGGGTTTCGGAAGACGGGGGAGGCGCCTTAGCGGGGATGGAAGATTGGACGTTTATGTGCGGACAAAGATGGAGAAGCGAATATGTGCTGCAGGAAGTGGACAGGTGATGATGACTACAGCACGCCGCTTGACTTACGAGACACATACCGGCAGCGTAGGGTCATATCAATGCCAGACAACTTGCTGGAGTGATCAGAATACTGGTACTCCCTACAGTACCTACTACTGTGCCCTAGTAGTGGAGTAGGACTATGCTCTACTACTAGCACCGGAGGAGTAGTATATTCTAATCTAAAATAGTTACAAACTTCAATGCCCGAGCGTGGAATGACTACCAACTGCCATCAGTGCTAACTCCAATCCCCAACAATTGTTCGCTGGGAGACATGGCAGTTGCAAACACCCGTGATGTAGTTACAGTACGTGTGTAAGGGTGGCGGTTTTGTCAAATACTATGGCATAAAAATAGGCCACCATCGGATGGAAATCTGATGGTTACATGGGACTCGTCAGGATTGAGCTCGTGGCGAACAATCGCCAGATATCATTACTAAAAAAAGGGTTAACTTGCACCGGCTGACCACTAACAATGATACTAACATAGTTGTAAAATGGTCAAAGACCGTGTCTACATGGTGTTTGGAATTATATGCAAAAAACTAGCAAGATGCCCGTCCATTGCGTGGAACATAAGATGCATTTTTTTTACAAAACACCTGTTGTGATTGACCCATGCAGGAGTATTCCCATGTGTAAGAACTAATGATATATCGAGAATGTTATCGGAAAAATGGTATCTCGACCATTTCATCGAAAAATGATATCTCAAGAAAGATGATAGATAAGGTGAGGAGGAGTGGGGCGTGGTGGTGACTGGTGGTCGGACTGGGCGAAGGCATGGGGATGGACGGCGCCGGCAGCGGCCACCATGCTAGATTGTTCCACAGACTTCCTTTTTTAATTTCTCAACAATGAGGTCGTGGGAGATAAGGATGAACGAGGCAAGGCCATATCTGTAAATGTGGAGAGAGGTGCGGATATCTTTTGTAAAATTGTCATAGTTTGCTTTCTATCCGTCTGATATAGATCGAACGGTCTATATTATAAGATGGCGGGCAGACCATCATCACGAACCTGGTTTTTTCTCTACTCCTACTCCTATAAAAGACTCAGTTGGTGATGATGGTGTGTCTGCCATCCGCCATTTCTGACCATTAGATCTGCATCTAAAGGTTGTGATGTAAGTTGTGGCCTTTTGCAATGATTCCCACTTCTCTACTCCAGTTTACACAAAACCCCTTAGTATCTTGGAACCAACCACATTCCTCTATTACCTCATCAAAACAGCCCAAAGAATATATTTGGAGTGAAACATAAGATATTTTATAGTGATATGTATATCAAAGCTAAACTGTTTTCTTTTAAATTTGTGAATGTGTATTATTCTACATTGGATCCATTGCAACGGACGAGCTCATTGCTATAAAGGTTTATCTCTTGCACGTCCGCAACGAACACCTGGTGTACTGGTCCGAGCCGGATGCTCGCAGCGCGATGACTTGAGTTTGAATTATGTCCTAAACTTCAGCTTTTTATATTATTTTTAATATATACTTCTTTCGCTACTGTACTGGTTGTGGAACCCACAGAGTACTTAGAATACAAGGTTAAGGATGGATTTGTTTCTTTTTAACTTTCTGTACGAATCTGTAGCCAACCTGCAAGTCATGTACACTGTACTGATAGTGGAACCCACAACATACTTAGAATACAAGATTAAGGGTGCAATTAACATTTTATAGAGGGAGAATCATACACGCAATTAACTCAAATGGATTGGACGTGACTCTATTATTCTCCAACGGCAACCGGCAAATTTCCTCCCGTGGGCCAGAGTAGGTTTCTCGGTTTGCATGCGGGTTTAACGGTGGCGTTTGATGGAGGCGAGGAGGCGTGTTCAACCGGGCGTGCAGCGGGCGGTGCAGTACTATTCAATTTGCCAGCTACTAGTATATTATAAAAAAGAAAGAAGAGTAGTAGAGATAGAGATAGAGACTAGGGAGGAGCACCATCTACTACTTCGTGTGCTACTCCTGCTCTCCATTCGGCGGCCGCAACGTCCCCTACAGCCACTCCCTCCTGCGCTCCATTCAGCGGGCGCTGTTGAAATTTGGGCGCGCACTCGCGCAACTACTAGCAGCGACGACTTCACCGATGACAACTTCTTCCCTAACCTCGGCAACCTCTTCTTCAATGACATGGGCAACAACCTCAACGCCAACAGTGCTGCTCCCGTTGCACCGTATGTGTTTCTGTCCTTCCTGTTTGAAATCGTGGTAGAATTCATGTTTCTAGTATGTGTCCTAGATTCGATCTATTCATCTACTATGCTAGTCCATGCGATTAGTTTAATCTCTGTTACAGCCATCATGATTTATTTTGTGCTTATTCGGATTAAATCTCGTAGTAACTTGCTCATATATTCAACTGGCGCAACGTCCCCTTTATCCACTCCCGTTTCATGGACGGCCTGGTCGATGCCTCCAAGGAGCGCTTCGTCTACTGCTATGAGTGCCTGTTGCCGTTTTGGGGCTCGCGAGCGAGCATCATGCATCACCTCATGCAAGCGTCCATCTATCACTACTGGCCCATGGTGAAGAACATAAAGTACGAGATGTGCTACCCGTTCGCCGTGCCAGAGTCGCTGGAGGATCACCGCCGCCTGCTAGTCTCGGAGGAAGATGGCAACGTCTTCCTCTTGATCGTGTGCACCGGCGAGGCCCGCGCAGGTCGCTGCCCTGTCTCTGTAGTGTGCGTCAGGGGCGACGCTGCTGATGCTGACACTGACACGAGGCCAATGTACGGGTGCATGCTCACTGTTACTGCCCCTCAGAGGTACGTGGGCGCCCACACCAACTCCATGACGCTGACTAGGACTGTGCCAAGCTGGGACCTTCCCGCCAATGTGGACATGGAGGACACATGGAATGATTTAGCCCCCAACGTGGTGCACCGGGACTCCAAGGAGGTTCACCTGGACATATGCATTACCAAGTTAAATGATGATCATCAGTCTTCGCTCAATGTAATCCGCTTATTTATATAGTATAGAGCCTTCCATGCATGATCTTGCTCTATTAGAGTGTCATTCTTGAATAAAAGTTTATCCATTTATGGTTTAGTCTAGAATCTTCCATGTATGATTTTGCTCCATTCGAGTTCGCACTTGCCATTTATGAGATTAACTGAGAATTTTTACTACAGTACTGGCGAAAGACTTATGATGAACCATTTCTTACATCTCCTCTTCCCCCTTCGAAGTCATCCTGATTTAATCCCTCCGTCTAGGTGTATAAGAGCATGGTTAATACTTAATAGTATAGCCAACTGTTGACTATAAGAAAGTGCCATGTCATCTGTAGCCAACATGTATAACAATCGATGCTCAAAAACTAATTCTTAAAGATCATTTCCTGCAAAGCACAATAAGTGTTATTTCTTCACAAGTTTTGGATGCAGGTTGAACAGTTGAACGCTTTTGTTTGCAAATGATACTTATTTATCTATTTCACCCGGATGTTTGTGAGCTCTAGAGATGAAATAATATCCGAAGAAACCTATCAATACCCATTACACATGAGATGACCCTCACATCCTTTGTCAAAATAAACAACTCCCCGATCAATGCCTTTCACTGTTCCGTGCAACGCACGGGCACCTTACTATAGATTAGTACGACTAAAAATTTAACTACTCCCTCCATCTAGGTGTGTAAGTCACCTAAGGTGGAGCAGCGCGACCTAGGTGGCTGCAGATTGGAAGAGGCCAAAGAGTCAGACCAAAAATTCTTCCAATCATCGCACTACTTTTTTCCTCCTAAACCAAACAAAGATTAGTAATGAATCCCTAATTAATAGGGCTACCATTTCAGCCAACCCATGTAGGCCCATTGACGTGCGCGCAAACTGGGGTCAATCCCTCCCCTAATCAAGGTGTTCCTTCTCTGCATGCATAGGTCGCTTATTCTCTCCCGCATTAATTTCATTCCTCGCATGGTTCAGCCAAAAAAATTGCTCGCTGATGAACGAGGCAGTGAGGGGAACGAGGAAGGAATGTAATGCATTGCGCCTAAGTGTTTTGGGAATATGTCAGCGTTCTGGGAACCCTTGCCTGCATGCGGCCCACGGCGTGGCTATGGCAGCAGGCCGTACGACCCATCTTCATCAACAATCCAAGACCCTCGCAAGGGGCCAAGACTCGCGAGGCGGGCGATGCAAGACCTCCTCAGGAGCGGCCTCCCCAGGTTGCCTCACGAGGAGTGGAGATATCAAGGTGGGGCAAACCTCGCGAGGCTCTCGTGACGTGAGCCATGACGATCGACACCAGCCGGGCTCCAGCACGTAGCGTCATTGTTTCCTCTTTGGTGCTAAGGCAGCAGCCGCAGGCGCGGAGTACCGAGGCATCAGGCAAAGGTTTCCATATCAGTGCAACGAGACCAAGACCAGCAGGACGCTAGGACGGAGGTCACCATGGAGCCCAAGATGACATCACCGAGGGCCTTTCATCAGGATAGCTTGTACTGACTGTCCCCTTTCAAATTGGCTGCCGTTGTTCGCTCCCTTGCCGCTCAATATTTGGGAAGAGGACTAGGGCCTATATAAGTAGAACTAGCCACCGCAGTAGAGGCAACTCATCTGGGACTGGATCCGCTCCATCCTCACACCCGCAAGTTCACATAGCACAAGAACACCTCAAGCTCGGGAGGCTGTTCTTCCCCTTGTACTGTTCATCATCAGCCCAAGAGGCAATATGCCACCACCACACTTGAGTAGGGTATTGCACCACATCGGTGGCCCGAACCAGTATAAACCTTGTGTTCTTGTGTTGCGAGTTCGTCGAGTTCATCCGCGAGATCTTAGCGAGCTAGGTCCTAGATCGGTAGGAGGAAAAGAACTTCGCGCGCACCCCAGAGTTCGAAACCAAGATCTGACAGAATATGATTTTCGTAAGGTGACTTACACACCTAGACGGAGGGAGTAACATTATCTATAGTACGATAAATGCTCATGCATGTCACCTAAAATCATATCATTGAAAACTATTTTCAAATATGAATCCAACGATATAGTTTTTGTTGACATGCACTAACATTTTGTTAGTTAAATCTTCAGTTGAATTCAATGGGGGACTAATAAACCACGACCGATGTAGTACTAGTGTAGAGGGCGGTGCTGCACAGGAGACTCACCCCGCTTTGGCGCGGCAGTAAAGTGGTCATATCACAAAACCCCACCACTCCTAGTAATAAGTGGCCTGGTAAAATAAACGGACAAGCAACCATCACATCCCTCCGTCTTTTTTGCATTTCATCTCTCTGCATTTACTTTCTTCGGTTAATCTTGCACACTCGATCCCTAGCTACTACTCCTAGTATCCCTAGCTACTACTCATAGTATACCTAGCTACTACTCCTAGGGCCAGTTCTTTTGGCGGCTTAATAAATAACCCATCTCTTCCCCAGCTTTTCCCATAAGACTAGTCACAGTGGAGAGTAACATTAAGGTACCTCCGTCCTGGTTTATTCGTCACCATTGTAATTTGTCCTAAATTTTGACCAAAGATTTAACTGATAACATGTCAGTGTATGTGACATGCACAAACATTTCATTAGTTAAATTTATGGTCAAAAATTGACACAGATTACAATGGGGACCAATAAACCAGGACAGAGGTAGTAGTTATGGGATTACTAATCTAGAAGCCTAAAAGAACTGGCCCCTGGTACTCCTAGTAGTAGTAGTCAAGTTGGAATTCCAATTGCACGACAAAACTTGTTAGGCAAAAAATTTGATACTGGGTGTAGGAAGCGGTTTGGGAATTTGCATGCCTCCCCGACCAGTGAGATACTCCATACAAAGTACGATAGAGAAATAACCACAGAGAAGGAAGCTAAAAGTAAACAATCAAACGAGCATTTTTGCATTTGTTTTGCATTGAATCATTTCACAAGCTTGACTAGTGTTGTTTTTCTACTTTTACAAAAACCGCATTGTAATGTTAAAACGTGCATTCGCACGTACATAAGTAATAGTAGCACTCCCTCCATCTAGGTGTATAAGTCTTCCCTCCTTCTTGGTCACGATGCACAACCAAAGATTACTTGTTCACGTGGACGGAGGGAGTAGCACAGTCTACAAGCATATATAGAGAGAGATGTGTAGTGCAATAGTATATATAGTAAAGTTTGTGCTATATGCACGTACTTACGAAATGCGTACAGATACACAAGGTTTCCAAACTTTTCCTTTTACATACTTAACTAAGGAAGCTAATAATTCCCGAACGTTCGGGATTTAACATTTGCGTCCCAAAACTAATGAGATTGTCTTATGAAACTAAATTATATTCCTAATAAAAGCCACGACGGTCGCAGGAGCACTTGCGGCACACCACGAGTGCCCTGGTGCGCGGCTGTTTCCCAGTGCACTGACACAACACCTCTTCCTTAGCCTCGCAACTCGTGAGGTGTTGATTGGCGGCTTGCCGGTGGGCGAGCGCGATCTCACTGGTGTGGTGATCCGGCACCAACAGGTACTCCTCCTCGCTGGAAGCATGCACCTGGTCCACATACCGTCAAGCGTAGATGAGGCGCTTGGGCCCGACTGCACTCAGGGCTTTGGCACGGGCGTCCTCTGCCACCCTCACGGCCCTCGCACGAGCCTTCTACCAAAGAGCCAATTGCCTGACTCTCTCGGACGCGACATAGGCCTGCCACACAGCTTGCCCCGCGGTGCACTTCTCTTCCTCGACCTTCTTCTCCGCCTCTATTTTGGTGCGCTCTGCCGGAGGCAAAGCCTCCCATAAGGCGACATCCATTTCTTTCCAAAGCTCCTCAACGCTGGGGGGCTCAGTGGGCGGCGCGACGTTCTCCTCGTAGCGGGGAGCTGACACGTCCTCCGACGCGCGTGCTGGCGAGATTGGGAATGCTGATGCGTCCACCTCGACGCATCGCGGCGAGGAGTGGAATGCCGACACATCCTCCTCCACTTGTGGCGGCGAGGAAAGGAACGTTGACGCGTGACCATCTGTGCGTAGTAGCGAGGGGCGCCTAGGGCTTGGGAGGGGCGATGCCATGGTGGTCGACGTGAGAGGGAGGGGGAGGAGATAGCGATGAACGTGAGCGTTCTTCCAAATGCCATGGGAGGCGCAGTATTTATAGTGAGCAATGGCACACCTACGTAAGATATGGACTAAGCTTCACTGACTTAAGTGCAGGTCCAATTGCATCACTGACATGTGGGCTAGATGCCTGTTGGGCCCACATGTCAGTGACCCAATGCACCTGCAGTTCAGTAACTAAAGCAGCGTCCCGTAAGATATGTTGCATGATTAACATAAAAACTACGTGGGCATATTTGTTGGAGTAAATTACGGGGGAGGGAAGGGGTGGAAATATTGCTGGTCACAACAGATTGGACGAGCACGGGGGGAGGAGAGTCATGCATGCTGTTGTTTTTCCACACACGGGGTGGAGTGGTGGGACTGCCGGAGGGAGAAGGAGAGCGAAGTAGGCGTTCAGATTTCAAGGTGCACTAAATTATTGCATGTGATGATTAAGGCTGGCCATAGTGGTGGTAATGTGGTACTGATGTGGCAAACATACTGGAATATCAAACATACCGATGTGGCAAAGAATTAAAGAAGAGAGGGGGGTGGGTCAGAGTAACATAGGTAGATACAGTATCATGTTAAATACTATGCTACTTTGTGTCATACATGGAACTATAAAGGTAGTCCCGTATCATACACTAGTATCATGCACATGATACTAGTATATGGTACTTTCTACTATGAGTAGCCTAAAGAGAATATTGACAAGTCTCTACTCTCAATCTTGACTCTTATATCTATTTTCTACTCTATATCTATATATCTATATACTCCTATATATATACTTAATGTATACTCCTATAAAAATCTCATGTAACGCCCTTGATGCGGCTGTATCTCCCACGTGTCGAAGCACGACTTAGAGGCATAACCGCATTGAAAGCAATGTCGCAAGAGAGGTAATCTTCACACAACCCATGTAATACATAAGGGAAAGAGATACATAGTTGGCTTACAACCGCCACTTCACACAATACATGAATAAAGCATTACATCATCTAGATACAATCAAGGTCCGACTATGGAACCAAAATAAAAGAAGACTACCCCAAATGCTACACAGATCCCCGATCGCCCTGACTGGGCTCCACTACTGATCAACTAGAATGAAACAACACAAAGGACAAGATCTTCATCGAGCTACTCCTTGAGCTTGGTTGCGTCACCTGCATGGTTCAACGTCACCTGCAAGCTGGTTTTGGAAGTATCTGTGAGTCACGGGGACTCAGCAATCTCACACCCTCGTGATCAAGACTATTTAAGCTTATAGGTAAGGGTAAAATATATGAGGTGGAGCTGCAGCAAGCGACTAGCATATATGGTGGCTAAACATACGCAAATGAGAGCGAGAAGAGAAGGCAAAGCACGATCGAGAAACTACGATCAAGAAGTGATCCTAGAACAACCTACGTCAAGCATAACTGCAACACCGTGTTCACTTCTCGGACCCCGCCGAGAAGAGACCATCACGGTTACACACGCGGTTGATGCATTTTAATTAAGATAATCTTTAGGTTTTCTACAACCGGACATTAACAAATTCCCATCTGCCCATAACCGCGGGCACGGCTTTCGAAAGTTCAAAACCCTACAAGGGTGTCCCAACTTAGCCCATCACAAGCTCTCATGGTCAACAAAGGATATTCCTTCTAGCGGGAAGACCCGATCAGACTCGGAATCCCGGTTACAAGACATTTCGACAATGGTAAAACAAGACCAGCAACACCGCCCGAATGTGCCGAAAAATCCCGATAGGAGCTGCACATATCTCGTTCCCAGGGCACACTCAGATGAGCTCTCCATAAAACTAAAACCAAACCTCGAGTTTCCCTGAGGGGGCGCTGCACATGGCTCTAGTTTGGACCAACACTCAGAGGAGCACTGGCCCGGGGGGTTTAAATAAAGATGACCCTTGAGTCTGCAGAATCCAAGGGAAAGAAAAGGCTAGGTGGCGAATGGTAAAACCAATGTTGGGCATTGCTGGAAGAGTTTTATTCAAGGCGAACTGTCAATGGGTTCCGATTATAACCCAACCGCGTAAGGAACACAAAATCCGGGAACATAACACCGATATGACAGAAACTAGGGCGGCAAGAGTGGAACAAAACACCAGGCATAAGGCCGAGCCTTCCACCCTTTACCAAGTATATAGATGCATTAATTAAATAATAGATATTGTGATATCCCAACAAGTAAACATGTTCCAACAAGGAACAACATCTCCATGTTCCAACAAGGAACAAACTTCATCTTCACCTGCAACTAACAACACTATAAGAGGGGCTGAGCATAGCGGTAACATAGCCAAACAATGGTTTGCTAGGACAAGGTGGGTTAGAGGCTTGACATGGCCATATGGGAGGCATGATAAAGCATGTGGTAGGTATCGCAACATAGGCATAGCAATAGAGCAAGCAACTAGCAAGCAAAGAGAGAAGTGATTTCGAGGGTATGGTCATCTTGCCTGAAATCCCGCAAGGAAGAAGAACGAGTCCATGAAGAAGAAAAATGGACGTAGTCAAACGTGTCCTCACAAACGCAACGTTATCGGAACCAACCCGAAGAAGCAACACTGGAAAGAAGCACACAACATAGTAAACAACCAACACATGAACATGATATGATATGCGGGATGCGGTATGTGATGCATATGCATGATTTGGAAATGAAAGATTGAACCTGGCCTCAACTTGGAAATCCAAGAGTGCCACTGGAAAGGGGAGGTGATTTCGGTTGAAATCGATATAAAGATCACCGGAATCGGATACCCGGTTTGGAAATGGCAAGCAAAACAAATATGGCACCGGTCTGCGATTAACGTCAAGTAGCCATCTAAATGCATCAAGATAAATATGCTACAGCACTCAAACATAACAACAAAATACATGGCAGAGATCCACTCAAGAATCTTAACAAAAGATGAACACTGAGCTACGGCTAATTCACTCACTAACAGGTTCAAACAAGCATGGAAAAAGTGCAAATGATAACAGGTTTCAGACTTAGTGAAATTAACACAAGTCTGGAATTTATCATCAGGAAGCAATTTTTAGAGCATGAAAACTACATGCTACAAGAACATATCATGGCAAAGAAAGCCATGGCATGAAGCTACTCAAAGCACTTAACAAAAGACCCTTAGTGACCTTGAGCCAAAAGGGATCACAAAATACAATTGCAAGCACGTGAACATGGCAAAAACATAAACAGATTCAGACTTGGTGAAAAACTGGAGCATGCAAATCAGTTAACGAGTATGCATGTTTACGAGCTCGATGAACTCACTACAGAGCATGGCATGAAAAACTAAGCATACACCCATCAAGAAGACATGGCATAGAAGCTAGGCATGGCAATAAAAACAACATAGCATGCACGGATTAGTAGCAACCTCCTCGGCAAAATCGCTAAACATGTCAACGATCTGCCAGGATTCACTTTATAGCAAAAGTAGAGCTTGATTGACTTAAGCTAGGGCGCTCCATAAATGCAAACAAAGACATGGATGGATAGAGAACCACAATATTAACAAAACATCCTTACTGATCATCCTCAAAAGAGGCACGGATCACTAGGAAACAACATGAACATATGACATAATAACAAAAACAGGACAAGGACTTGGTGAAATTCTAAGTCCCTGAAATCAGCATTACCGAATACGCTACTTTGCAAGCTTGTGCTAGTCACCACAAATATCACAAAAATACATGGCATACACCCCTGTAAATATGGCATGGCATATAACAAAACACATGTAGAGCTCAGGATCATAGCATGCACACATTAAACATGGCAAAAATGCAAAATGCCATTTGATGAAACAGATCTGCCAAAATCCTCACATAGCCCTCTTCCAACAGCATTTATGTCATCAATATGAGCTCAAATGGAAATGATGCAATGAGATGAAATGATGTACTCATCGAGACAAACATTTTGATATGCTACACGCGCGAATCTGATCTACGATGAGAGAGTTACAACATGATGAAGATGGCAAAATAATTAACAGGATCTGGGACTTAGAGATATTTCACCTCGCGGGAAAAGTCACCCCGGGACGGGGGAATCCGGGACGAGGTGGATCCAGATTGGGATGGCGGCGTTTGGTTCGGGGGAACGGTGGATCTCATCCCACTCCCCGAATCCAGACGCACTTCAAACTCCGGCGAGGCGAATCTTCTCTGGCGAGGCGAGGGCGAGAAAGGATGGCGGCGGGGTGGCACTTGCGCCGGCGATGCGGTGGCGGAAGATGGCGGTGGTCGACGTCGGCGAACGGAGGCGGTGGCCGGGCGGCGTGCCGCGGTGGACGGCGTCGGCCGGCGAGCTCGGGCGCTGAGACTACGCGGCGGCGATGCGAAGCGGCGAACTCCGGCGAGGGCGCACGGTGGTCGGCGA